>NC_054372.1:2785396-3085396 GCF_017654675.1 Xenopus laevis | reverse complement strand
GCCTTATTCTTGTCAGGGAGCTGGGAGCTCCCTCCAGGGAGGTAGTCGGGATCAAGGAGGAAACCTTCTTGAGGGAGCAAGGTCGCGGTGTCCAAGGGGTTAATCTAAAGAGTAGTCAGAATCCAGGCAAGAGTTCAGGGGCAGGCAGATAACAGCAAAGTCCAAAGTCCAGGCAGGGGTCAAGGATAATAATCAGGAACAGGATTAGGAATATCAGCACACAGGGAACCCAGGAAATACTTAGGGCAAGGTTTCCTATTCTTGGGCGCCATTCTGGCATCTAGATGGTGTTTTTATTTTGAATTTGGCGCCATTGACATCATTGACGTCCTTGTGCCGACGTCGGCGCACTGACGTCATCGCGCCGGCGCCACTTACCCACGTGGCGGCCATGGGCGCCGCCATTTTGGGAGCGACGCCGGCAGGAGAGGACGCGCCGCCCGGAGCTCCTGGACCTGCTCCGGGCGGCGATCGCGACAGTACCCCCCCCTCACGGGGGGCCTCCGGACCACCAGGACTTGGCTTCTGGGGAAATTTGGAGTGGAACTCCCTCACCAGACGAGGAGCATGGACATCAGAGCGTCCCTCCCAGGAACATTCTTCAGGGCCAAAGCCTTTTCACTTGATGAGGTACTGAAGAGAACCCCTGGAGATTCTGGAGTCAAGGATCTTCTCCACTTCATATTCTTGTTGACCATCCACAGAGATAGTAGGAGGAGGAGGCTGGACAACAGAAAAGCGGTTGGAGGTAGCGGGTTTCACCAAGGAGACATGAAACACGTTGGGAATTCGCATCTCAGGGGGAAGCTGAAGTCTGACAGCCACAGGATTGATCACCTCCAGGATGGAAAAAGGACCTACGAACCTCGGACCCAACTTAGGAGATGGTACCTTCAACCGAATGTTCCTGGAAGACAACCAGACTTTATCACCGACCTTGTAGGGAGGAGAGGGTCTACGTCTACGATCTGCAAACGTCTTATGAACCAGAGCACTCTTCTCCAGGTTGGACTTGGTTGCAGCCCAAATAGCAGACATGTGGGCTGCATGGTCATCAGCGGCCGGAACATTGGACAACACAAAGTCTTGTGGGAAGGCTTGAGGATGTTGACCATACACCGACATAAATGGGGACCTTCCAGTGGAAGTGTGGCAGGCATTGTTATGAGCAAATTCCGCCCACGGGAGGAGATCAGACCAATCATCTTGACAAAGGGAAACGTGGTTTCTCAAGAACTGTTCCAAGGCTTGGTTCACTCGCTCAGCCGCTCCATTCGTCTGGGGATGATAAGCTGAGGAGAACTGAAGATTAATACCCAGATCTTTGCACAGGGAACGTCAGAACTTTGCAGTGAATTGGGACCCTCTGTCAGAAACGATCTCGGCCGGGAAGCCATGTAGGCGAAAAATGAACTGGATGAACAACTGTGACAACTCCACTGCAGATGGAAGCTTCCGTAGAGGGACGAAGTGGGCCATCTTGCTGAAGCGGTCAATGACAACCCAGATCACGGTGTTCCCACTGGAGGGAGGAAGTTCAACAATGAAGTCCATTGCCAAATGCGTCCAAGGACGAGAGGGAACAGGCAACGGCTGTAGTAACCCGCTAGGGCGAGAATGGCTAGACTTGGAAGTGGCACAAACGGTACAAGCAGCAACAAAGTCTTTGACATCTTTACAAATAGTCGGCCACCAGACTAGACGTCGTAAAAGTTCAAGAGTCCTAGCAGGACCAGGATGTCCCGCCTGCTTGGAACTATGAGTCTGTTGCAGGATAGGCAGACGAAGTTCAGGAGGAACGAATGCCATTCCAATGGGAGTATCAGGAGGGGCAGAAAATTGACTAGCCAGGATTTGATCAGCAAATTGAGGGTACAAAGAGGCGATGATCTTGACAGGAGGAATAATAGGCTCTTGTCTTTCAGGAGTACGATCCACCGGAGTGAAACTTCGAGATAGAGCATCGGCCTTCCGATTCTTGGAGCCAGGGCGAAAAGTCAAGACAAAGTTAAATCGAGAGAAGAAGAGAGACCACCTTGCTTGTCTGGGATTCAGCCTCTTGAGAGATTGGATAAACTCAAGATTTTTATGATCCGTGTAGATTGTGACTGGGATCAAGGAACCTTCAAGGAGGTGACGCCACTCTTCTAAGGCAAGCTTAACAGCCAGGAGTTCTCGATTTCCTACATCATAATTTTGTTCAGCAGGAGAGAACCTTTTAGAGAAATATGCACATGGGTGCAGTTTCCCATCAGAGGGATGTCTTTGGGACAGGATAGCTCCAGCTCCAACTTCAGAAGCATCTACCTCGATGAAGAAAGGTAACTCCGGATCAGGATGGCGGAGAACCGAAGCAGAAGTGAAGGCATCCTTCAAGGACTGAAAAGCTTCTATAGCGGGCGGGGGCCATGAGCTGGGTTTACCCCCTTTTCGGATGAGGGCCAGGATAGGAGCAATACGAGAAGAGAATCCCTTTATGAACTGCCGGTAGTAATTGGCAAAACCAATGAATCTCTGGATTGCCTTAGTGCTCAGCGGTAGGGGCCACTCTTGGATTGCAGACACTTTCACAGGATCCATCTCGAAACCCTCTGGGGAGATGATATAACCCAGAAAAGGGATCTTGGACACTTCAAACACACATTTCTCCAGTTTGGCAAAGAGAGAGTTCTTCCTCAAACGAGAGAGGACTTCCTTCACCTGGGAACGATGGCTTGAAAGGTCCTTGGAGAAAATCAGGATGTCGTCAAGGTACACGACCACAAACTTTCCCAAGAGATCCCAGGAAAATGTCGTTCACGAATTCTTGAAAGACAGCGGGGGCATTGCAGAGACCAAAGGGCATTACGAGGTACTCATAGTGCCCATCCCGAGTGTTGAATGCTGTCTTCCATTCGTCACCTTCTCGGATGCGGATAAGGTTATACGCCCCACGGAGATCCAACTTAGTGAAGATTTTAGCCCCCTTCAGTTGGTCAAAGAGTTCGGCAATCAAGGGCAAGGGATACCGGTTCTTAACCGTAATCTTATTAAGACCCCGGTAGTCGATGCAAGGACGTAGGCCTCCATCCTTCTTTTCCACGAAGAAGAATCCAGCCCCGGCAGGAGAAGTAGAAGGGCGAATAAACCCCCGCTGGAGATTTTCTTGGATATACTGCTTCATGGCAGTGGTCTCCGCTGGAGAGAGAGGATAAGTACGACCTCTAGGCGGCATGGTTCCAGGCAGGAGATCGACAAGACAATCGTATTGTCGATGTGGAGGAAGGAATTCTGCAGACTTCTTACAGAACACATCAGCGAATTCCTTGTAAAAGGGGGGTAGAGTCTTCAGATCAGACAAAGAGATATTCACCCTCTGGAGGGGTTCAGCAGGAAGACAGTGCTGCTGGAAAAATGGGCTCCAACGGGAAATCTGTCCTGCGGACCAATCAATGGAAGGATTATGCAGGCGCAGCCAAGGGAGACCCAACACAACTGGAACAGATGGGCAGGAAATAATTAGGAACGAAAGTCTTTCTTTATGCAGCGTCCCAACCTACACAGGCAATTCCCCAGTCGTCATGGAGATAAATTCAGCCTCCAGGGGTCTGTCGTCAATGGCAGTGACTCGGAGAGGAGTAGACAATGGCAATAAGGGAACTTCCATGTGTTTGGCGAATTGAGCGTCCATGAAGTTCCCAACAGCTCCAGAGTCAATGAAAGCGGAGCCGACAATAGTCTTAGTGGCTAGGCGAATCTGTAATGGAAGGAGAAACCTGTGAGTGTTCTCTTGAGACTTCGGAGTAGTGCCCCCTACATGAGTTACCCTAGAAATACCTCGGGGAACAGAACTCGTGGGCTTCACCGGACAAGAGTTCGCAAAATGAGACTGTCCGCCACAATACAGACATAAGCCAGCCATTCGTCTACGGAGTCTTTCTTGTTCGGATAGACGAGCCCTTCCAACTTGCATTGGTTCCTCCGGAGGAGAAGGAGAGGCTTGAGTAGCAGGAGTCTGCAGGAGAGGTCTCTGGAAGCGAGGTGCCAGCAAGGGTTGAAATCTTTAAAGGACAAGGAAAGGCAAAAAAGTAAAATCCAATTTTTACTATCTTTAATGAAAAAGAAATATACTTTAATTTAAAAATCTGTACCGTTTTTAAAAAAACCTGACTGTATGCAGTAACATTCTCCCTTCATTTACTGCTGAGCAGGGAAACAATCATACTTATGAACAGCAGGGGGAGCCCCTGCCTTACTTTCCAGCCATGCAGAACTCAAGCAGCTTTGTTTGTGACGATCCCTAAGCAGCCCAGACCACACTGAGCATGTGCATTGCCTTTGTTATACATCTTTGTCTGACAAAGTTACAAGATGGTGACCCCCTGTGGCCAACTTTGAAAGCATAAATCATTTGTTTGATCAGGCTTGTGGTGCAGTAAGTTCATGCTTATGTTTAGTATACAAAATACAGCATTTCTAGCCTTATTCTATTTTACACTTTCCTTGTCCTTTAACAGCGCTCCCTCTCTACTTGATGCTCTCTGAGCTGAGTGTCCACCTTAATAGAAAGTGCGATCAGATCCTCCAGCAGGTCAGGGAACTCTCTGGAGACAAGATCATCTTTAATGCGAATAGACAGACCTTGATAGAATACGGCCTTATAGGCATCGTCATTCCAGGAAGTCTCAGCCATCAAAGTTCTAAAGTCAATAGCATAATCACTGACACTGCGGTTTCCCTGCCGGAGTTGCAGAAGACGAGAAGGGGCATTAGTGACCCGACCCGGGGCATCAAACACAGTACGAAATGCTTGAAGAAAAGCCTTGGCATCAAAAGTCAGCGGAGAATTCTTCTCCCAAAGAGATGTTGCCCACTCAAGCGGTTTGCACACCAAACGAGACATCACATACCCCACCTTGGAACGTTCATTGGGGAAGTGCGAGGGTTGAAACTCGAACTGGATCTGGCACTGTGTAGCGAAACCTCTGCAGGCCTGTGGGTCCCCACTGAAGCGAGGAGGAGGCGGAATACGAGGCTCACCAGACGAGAAACCTGTGCTAGACGAGACGTCCGCCATGGGAGGAGACGCTGGAGGCACTCGGGAGAGAAGGGTATCGAGTGCCTGTCCTATGCGGTACTGCTGGGCTTCATATTCCTGCATGCGGGATGCCAGTCCGCGGAGCGCTCGTCCGACATCAGGCGTAGCTTCCTCAGTAGGATCCATGGCCCAAGAATAATGTCAGGGAGCCGGGAGCTCCCTCCAGGGAGGTAGTCGGGATCAAGGAGGAAGCCTTCTTGAGGGTGCAAGGTCGCGGTGTCCAAGGGGTTAATCCAAAGAGTAGTCAGAATCCAGGCAAGAGTTCAGGGGCAGGCAGATAACAGCAAAGTCCAAAGTCCAGGCAGGGGTCAAGGATAATAATCAGGAACAGGATTAGGAATATCAGCACACAGGGAACCCAGGAAATACTTAGGGCAAGGTTTCCTATTCTTGGGCGCCATTCTGGCGTCTAGATGGTGTTTTTATTTTGAATTTGGCGCCGTTGACGTCCTTGCGCCGACGTCGGCGCACTGATGTCATCGCGCCGCTTACCCACGTGGCGGCCATGGGCGCCGCCATTTTGGGAGCGACGCCAGCAGGAGAGGACGCGCCGCCCGGAGCTCCTGGACCTGCTCCGGGCGGCGATCGCGACAATTCTATTTTACGCTTTACTTCCCCTTTAACAAACTTCTACCTTAGGGGCAAATTCACTAAAGGGCTAGTGATAATAATAATCGCCACACTTCGCCTGACTTCAAGTGCAAATTCGCTACCACTACACTAATTCACTGAAAAGTTGTGTCGCAGCCGAATGCTGGCGTATTTTCGCTAGTGTAAATTCGTCAGTGAGAGCGTTTCATAGTGAACTTTCACTAACGTTCATTTCTGCCTAGTGACACTTCATTAGTACATCTTACGCTTAGGTCAATGAATAGGGCGGGTACATATAGGTCATATATATAATATATATATAATATTTATTAGAGACGTTGGTACAAATGGTTAAAGTGGTCACTTATTATTACAAATGTCCAAGGAAGCAAAATAAAAACAAAAGATCCTCTAATGTCCTAGACAACAAATATGGCATAAAAAAAACCAAAAATCTTTAATAGTTAGGACTTTTAAAAGTCAATCCAACTTTAAAATATGAAAAAGCACCAGCTTTTTTCCCCTCCAATTTTAGAACATTCCGACATACAGGAAATGATGTCAGTGAGATAAGATCGAGAAGCTTCATCGTATGCGTTCGCCTGACGAAACAGACTGGCGAAAAGGGTAACATAAAGGAAAATTCACACTTGAATTTGCGGAGTAAAGATCGTTCGTCTGAGCAAAAATGAACCTGGCAAAAGGCATGAAACTGCCCTAGAGATGGTCTCTCTCTTTAGCAAACTGTCCTCTGTGCCTGTTAGTGAATGAGCGATGTCCCTGTGGATCTGACGCATTTTCACACCCTTTAGGGAATTTGCCCCTAGGGTGGCCGTAGACGTAGGGGATCTCTCCCCAACATGCCCACATTGAATTGGGTGATATCGGGCTGATCTGATCGTGGGCCCTAGGGTCCAACAATCAGATCATAATGGATCACTGGAACGCACTGATGCACAGTTGTGGCCGCGATCCAACGGGATTTTTTTTTACCTGCCCAATTGAGATCTGGCCAAAAGTCGTGCAGATCTCAATTGGGCAGGTTAAATCCCGTTGGATTGCTGTCGCATCTGAAGCCCGTCGGATGGCCCCACACATGAGCCAATAAGGTATACTCGATCTGTCTCCAGCTTTTAAGGTCCCCGTACACGACTTTCAGCCAGACATCAATTCGGGAAAGCCTGTCGGAGGCTCTACACACGGGCAGATAAGCAGCCAACTTGGTCTGTCACAGCTTTTGTCGGCCTGTGCATGTGCAAAGTGCAAATATTTGTAAACCACTAAAACAGAAAATGAATGTAAATTTCGAAAAGGGGCCAAAGAAATGGTGTTCCCTGTAGGTCTGAAATGAGATGTTGTTTTGGCTGCAGGGGGTAACACCAGAGACTTCTGGAAACCTTGTCTTGGTTTTAAACCCGTGGGCTCTTGTGGGAATTGTATATAATTGGGTGAAGTGCTGCTTACCATTTAGTATTTAAGTAACTAGTTACTAATCCACCACCCCCAGTTTATCAGGAGACCCTGCCTGTCTGTGCTGGAATGATAGTCACAAGGTCACTATAGATTGGCTGCTCCCTGCTCAGCTCACACCCAACTGCTGAATTGACAGTCCTTTTATATGTGCCATGTATTGCCCATTGCACAAAGGCTCAGGTATGGACCAGTGTCTTATATAGTCAGTGATAACCGCCGCTCATCCATGTAGGGGGTCTAACTATAGAGACCCCGCAGTCACAGGGGGCCCAGGGAACAAGGGGCGGGATGTGTGTTGTGCTTCCTCTATAGCTAATAAAATACCCTCCTCCCCAGCTGCTCTCTTACCTGCGGAGAGGAAGGGGCACAAGTTGGACAGGAAGTGGGCGGGGCAGAGAAGGGACATGAGCAGCGGAGGCGGGACAGGAAGTGGGCGGGAGGATAGGGATCGGAGTGCTCTGGGCTCCTTTGAAGATTTTATTGGCAGGGGAGCTCTCTAGTTACATCACTGAGGATCAGGCTGGTCAGTGTTTGATACTGGTGTGTGTGTGTCTCCTGATTGGGATTTGCACCTAGTTAATATATATGTATGTGAAGACAGCACTAGTGCATATAGGCACTTATATAATCATTGACACACTTATATAATCATGGCCTCAGCACATTAATCCAGGGCCTCAATATCGATTGTCATATAGGCATATTGCTGGTTAAATCACATAATACAGGTCTGTATTTTGTTCTTGTAATTTTCCTTTTGACGCCCTGCTAGCTTCTGAACATGGATGTTTGTCATCTCCCTTTTCCATGTCCCTGCCAAGATATGTTATCCAGCACGTAGTCGAGATATGTTGTTACCGACAAATACTAACAATAGTACGTTGTTCTGTCGAGTACTTTTATTTTTACCAATGTATCCTGTTTGCAGTGACCTAATTTTCCCTATAAGAATTTGTACCCTTGCCCATAATAAACGAATTTGTATCCAGACTACATCTCGGTGTGTTCTGTGCATATTCCCGGAGTGGACAGTGATAGATGATCCCTGAAGTGGCAGGTTCAAATCGAGTGCACTCGTAGCTACAGGTCCAGGATAGGACTAGGTTTACCCTTTCAGTATGTGTGTGTGTGTGTGTGTATATATATATATATATAATACACAAAAGCCATGAATATCTTTTAAATTATATCCTTATAAACGGTGAGTTCTGATGTCATCAGTTATAAACGGTGAGTAGTGATGTCATTTCTGTCACATGATTTACTAAAATTTGTGTATTATAATAAATAAAGTACCCCCAGTTGTAAACTATGAGGATATTAGAAGTTACCTCGGAGTTCCATGACCTGTATAAAAACACTCAGCCTTCGGCCTCGTACTTTTATATGGTCATGAAACTCCTCGGTAACTTATAATATCCTTATATTTTACAAGAGGGGCTACTTTATTCACTATATAATATACAAAAGCCATGAATATCCTGTAAATTATATCCTTATAAACGGTGAGTAGTGATGTCATCAGTTATAAACGGTGAGTAGTGATGTAATTTCTGTCACATGACTCACTAAAATTTGTGTATTATAATTAATAAAGTACCCCCAGTTGTAAAATATGAGGATATTATAAGTTACCTCGGAGTTACATGACCTGTATAAAAACACGAGGCCTTCGGCCTCGTACTTTTATATGGTCATGAAACTCCTCGGTAACTTATAATATCCTTATATTTTACAAGAGGGGCTACTTTATTCACTATATATATATATATATATATGAATAGGTGTGTTGTTGTATCTCCCCAATACTGACCCCCAGTGTTTCTGTTGCAGGTGAGACCGTGGGAGAGTCATGGGCCAGTTCAGCACAGAACATGCTCAGCAGCTGCTCCACAATAAGTTTGTGGTTATCCTGGGGGACTCCAGTAAGTCGTATCTTTGTTACTAACACTTTCTTAAAGCAATTGACAAAAGCACTGGGGACGGTATTGGCTGGTGGATGTTGCACTTGAGCCCCCCATGCTGTTGGGTCCTTGACCTGGAGCCAATTATCAGCCCCATTTGCATCAACAATAGTTTTGCATGTGCAACATCTGCAGCACTTTCCTTTTTGTCATCCCCCCCCATCACATTCCTGCACAGGCTCGTTTATAACTTCCTACCCACATAGGGTCACAGGGAACCCCTCCTCCACCTTAACTGTCCATTCATCAAACCCCTGTGCAGCATTCTGAGAGCCCTGTCCCAATACATTGCACTACCTTTAAAGAAACAGTAACACCACAAAATTACAGTGATTTGAAGTAATGACAACATAATGTAGTGTTGGGCTACACTGGTACAACTGCTGTGTTTGACTCACAAACACTACTATAGTTTATATAAACAAGCTGCTGTGTATCCATGGGGGCAGCCATTCAAGCACAGGATACACAGTAGATAACAGATAAGTACTACTATAGTTTATATAAACAAGCTGCTGTGTAGCCATGGGGGCAGCCATTCAAGCACAGGATACACAGTAGATAACAGATAAGTACTACTATAGTTTATATAAACAAGCTGCTGTGTAGCCATGGGGGCAGCCATTCAAGCACAGGATACACAGTAGATAACAGATAAGTACTACTATAGTTTATATAAACAAGCTGCTGTGTAGCCATGGCGGCAGCCATTCAAGCACAGGATACACAGTAGATAACAAATAACTTCTGAAGAATGTCATTGTATACTACAGAGCTTATGGCTGCCCCCATGGCTGCACAGCAGCTTGTTTATATAAACTATAGTAGTACTTATCTGTTATCTACTGTGTATCCTGTGCTTGAATGGCTGCCCCCATGGCTACACAGCAGCTTGTTTATATAAACTATAGTAGTACTTATGTATTATCTACTGTGTATCCTGTGCTTGAATGGCTGCCCCCATGGCTACACAGCAGCTTGTTTATATAAACTATAGTAGTACTTATCTGTTATCTACTGTGTATCCTGTGCTTGAATGGCTGCCCCCATGGCTACACAGCAGCTTGTTTATATAAACTATAGTAGTACTTATCTGTTATCTACTGTGTATCCTGTGCTTGAATGGCTGCCCCCATGGCTACACAGCAGCTTGTTTATATAAACTATAGTAGTACTTATCTGTTAACACTTTTAATTTTTTGGTGTTGCTGTTATTTTAACCCTTTCAAGGCCACAAATGAAATCTTCTTTCTAACCTGCGTTGCATATTTGATACTTCAATTCATTTAATTTATTGTTTCTCGCCCTGACTTTTGCACTGTATACGTAATTACTTCTTTTCTGCATCTTTTCCAGTTCAGAGATCTGTTTATAAAGACCTTGTCAAGTTCCTTCAGGAAGGAAACTGTTTGACCGAGCTTCAGTTAAGATGCAAGGTAAAGACTTGGCCGTTCTCGGGTAAAAGGGGTTAAATTAGTGATGGGCAAAGGGTGCCGCTCAGATCATGCTGAACTACAACTAAAACCTCCCCTGAATATCTTTTTAAGGGGTAATTTTTAAAGTGATTGGCTTCTTGGGCCACCCTGGGACAGCACATGTGCAGTTAAAAAAACAAAAAATCTACTACAGTCTGAATGTGCTGATCAATAAGCCTACTTTGTTGACACATAAGCATAAGACCATACACTTGCCTTTGCCAATACAGGTATGGGATCTGTTATCCAGAAACTACCTAATTACGGAAAGGCTGTCTTCTCTGTAATAATAAACCAGTAGTTTGTACTTGATCCCAACTAAGATATAATTAATCCTTATTGGAGGCAAAACCAGCCTATTGGGTTTATTTAATGTTTACATGGTTTTCTAGTAGGCCAAATCTAAATTACAGAAAGACTGATTATCTGGAAAACCCCAGGTCCCAAGCATTCTGGATAACAGGTCCTTAACCTGTATATAAATAAAGGAGCCTTTTATGCATTCTGTCACTTGGTGGGGAATGTCCTTCTCATTTGATGGAGTTAAGGTGGCCATAGATGCAAAGATCCGCTTGTTTGGCCACATCGCCAAACGAGTGGATCTTTCCCCGATATGCCATTAACAAACATGGCTATATCGGGGTAATCTGATTGTTCGGCCATATGTCCGAACGATCCGATTACGATGTGCCGTGGGCTCCGGCGGGATCGGTCGGGTCAAAATCAAACCTGACCGATCGACCAAACGACTGATCTCCGCCGGACGAAAGATGTCGGCACACGCCACACACGATCCGAAAAACTTACGAATCCCTGATCTGTGTGTCTATGGTCACCTTTAATAGAGTAAAGGCATACTCTGTAGTTCAATGGAGCACTTCTTATTATGTGAAATGTGACTTATGAAATGCTAGTATATTGGAGACTGTACCCCAACACTATAATAAAGGAAGCTAAGCACATCGCAGCTTGTCCAATAATAACAATATTGCCCTTTTGCAGGGGGAGAAGACTTTTCTAAAGGATACGTTGGTGGAGGGTGGAGTTCTGGAGGAGATGCACAATGGTGAGACTTACAGAGAAGTGCGTCAGTATTGCAGTGACCATCATCTCGTGCGCTTCTACTTCCTGACCCGCGTTTACTCGGACTACATGGAGAGCATCTTGTCTGACTTTAAATCTGACCACCAACCAGACGTGCTCATTATTAACTCCTGCATCTGGGATGTTAACAGGTGAGCCATCTGCTCTTTCCAAAAAAGTCTCGGCATATTTACCTTATCCCCACTTGCAACCTCTCCCATTGAATCCAGTCGCCTCCAAATACTTGCGCTGCTATGGAGCTCAGATTCGTCTCAAGGTGGCCATAGACACACAGATCCGATTGTACGAATCGAGGATTCGTACGACTTTCGGATCATGTGTGGCGTGTGCCGACATCTTTCGTCCGGCGGAGATCGGTCGTTTGGTCGATCAGTCAGGTTTGATTTTGACCAACCGATCCCGCCTGCACATCGTAATCGGATAGTTTGGCCATATCTTTGCGTCTATGGCCACCTTTACTCCCTGATCTTGGACTGCTCTCCTTCCCATTGTCAGGCAGAAGGGTAGGTCTTGATCACAACTGAGAAGTTGTTTGTCCTAGGGTTTTCCTGCTGCATTGATCTCTGTGCACGTACAGCATAAAGGACAAGTAAACCTTTAAAATAAGTAAATGTAGAAATGATGAGAGGGCTATTCTAGGCACTTTTGTAACTTACATTTATATTTCTTTTCTTTTTATTCCAAGATATTAAAGGAGAAGGAAAGCTAAGGAGGCATTTTAATGCCAATAGATTAGCTGCAATAGTGCAAGCTAGAATGCTATATTTATTCTGTAGAATCTTTTACCATACCTAAGTAAAAAGCTCTAGAAACTCTCTGTTTGTTTAGGATAGGAGCTGCAGTATTAACGTGGTGTGACATCACTTCCTGCCTGAGTCTCTCCCTGCTCTGGGCTCAGATTACAGTAGAGAAGGGAGGTGGTGGGGGAGAGGAGCAAACTGAGCATGCTCAAGCCCTAGCCCTGGAGGTTTAAACTGAAAACAGGAAGTCTGATACAGAAGCCCATGAGTACACAATAGAAGGAAAGAAATGCAGTGTTTCTTTTGACAGGGGACTCGGAGCAGCATTACTTTGGGGGTTTACTGGTATATTTATAGACCTTTCTGATAAGGCTTACTTAGTTTTAACCTTTCCGTCTCCTTTAAGGGAAACATGTACTGTTAATATGAATGAATTGTGTTACAACAGCGCCACCTGCTGGTCAGTTTCCCACCAGTCTGACCAGCAAGTAGTCAAGGAAGTTGTCAGGAGAAAGAAAGAGGCTGCTCTGATGTTCTTCTGCTTAGGAAAGATGTGAGAAAGGTTTCTAATTTTATTCCTAAGCAGAAGAACATCAGAGCAGCCTCTTTCTTACTCCTGACAACTTCCTTAACTAGAATAACCCCTCATCCATTTTACATTTACGTATTTTAAAGGTTTACTTATCCTTTAAAGTCATTTGTTCCTCAAAGTCTTATTCCATTGTGCACTGTTCTTCGTGTCCCATAGAGAGCCATGTAATGGGGGACACCCCAGTCAGCCGTGACCCTGGGACAAAGGGCAGCCCTGGAGCAGTGGTTAATGTTGATATTCTTTACATATCAATCCCAATAAGAAGTCTCCAGTGTTAGTAAATATAAGTGTAAGATGCAGGTTATTGGACAAACATTTGGCTTCTTCCCTCCCTAGATACAATGATATAGAACTTACACAGTACAGATCCAACCTGGAGACGCTGTTTAGTCGCCTACGTGAGGTTCTCAGTCCTGACTGTCTTATCCTATGGAATACGAGCATGCCTGTGGGCTTCCGTGACACTGAGATGCCAGAGGTACAAGGGCATTTGGAAGTCCTCTATGAGGTCAACTTTGATCATTTGGGGGGGGGGGGCTTTAGTTCCTAAGGAAAAGTCACTGGAGAATTTTCACTGCGCTGGAGCAGATTCACAGAACTATAGAGCGTTAAAGTGCAAAGAACAAATTGCATGCAATGGGGCTATCAAACTAACATTTATCTTGAGTGGCTTTAGAATTGTAACTTGGGACTTGTCTTGCAGTTAGTCAAGCACAACCTCCGATGGGATGTGATCGATGGCAACTTTTACAGTTCCACCATTGCCCACCTGTACGACATAGACGTGCTGGACATGCACTACCATTTCCGCCTAGAGCTGCCCAACCGCTGCAAGGATGCCGTGCATTGGAACCAGCTAGCCCATCGCAAGTGCACACACATTCTGCTCTCCCACATTGCAAAGGCGTGGGGAGTACAATTGCCACAAGTGCCACAAGGTAAGATGCCAGTGATTTCATCTTGAACCATCCAGGAGCTCTGAGAGGTGCATGTAAGAACATGGAGTATGGGAGTGGGGACAGGAGCCTGATAAGAGGGAGTGTAGGGGTATCCGTTTACTGATATGGATATTTTGTGACTACTTGCATTGATCTAGGATCTATCCTTAGAATCAGGGACCCCATCCCCATAGTTTTAAAGGAGAAGCAAACCCAAAAGTTAAAAAAGACCTACCCCCCTTCCCTACATAGACCCCCCTCCCCCAGCCTAAGTATTACCCCGGGCAAATGCCCCTAGGTCTTTACTTACCCCTCTGTGCAGATTCACGGGCACCATCTTCTTCTCTTCGGTTATCTTCGGAATGAGACCAGCGGAGCGGTGCGTGCGCAGTTGGGGCAATTTTCTGTTTTGCAACAACTTCACATGCACCAAAGCTCACGAAAATTGCAGAAGCGCCAGACTCATTCAGAAGATTACCGAAGCGGTTGAAGATGGTGCTCGTGAACTCCAATTCCTGAATCTGCACCAAGGGGTACGTAAAAAGTTAGGGGCATTTGCCCGGGGTAACACTTAGCCTGGGGGGGAGGGGGGTCTATGTAGGGTAGGGGGGTAGGGTTTTTTTTTTTTTAACTTTTGGTTTTGCTTCTACTTTAATAGCCACAAAGCTCTGTTCTGAATTCATCTGTGCTGCTCTTTTCCCAGGCAGGAGGTGTGGCCTGGATGAAAGAGCTGACCTTGGTAGTCCCATATCATTGTGGGCTGTTCTCTTTCCCATGATCAGGAAGGAGGTGTGGCCTGGATGAAAGAGCTGACTGTAGTAGTCCCATATCATTGTGGGCTGTTCTCTTTCCCATGATCAGGAAGGAGGTGTGGCCTGAATGAAAGACCTGACCTTAGTAGTCCCATATCATTGTGGGCTGTTCTCTTTCGCATGATCAGGAAGGAGGTGTGGCCTGGATGAAAGAGCTGACTGTAGTAGTCCCATATCATTGTGGGCTGTTCTCTTTCCCATGATCAGGAAGGAGGTGTGGCCTGGATGAAAGAGCTGACCTTGGTAGTCCCATATCATTGTGGGCTGTTCTCTTTCCCATGATCAGGAAGGAGGTGTGGCCTGGATGAAAGAGCTGACCTTAGTAGTCCCATATCATTGTGGGCCATTCTCTTTCCCATGATCAGGAAGGAGGTGTGGCCTGGATGAAAGACCTGACCTTAGTAGTCCCATATCATTGTGGGCTGTTCTCTTTCCCATGATCAGGAAGGAGGTGTGGCCTGGATGAAAGACCTGACCTTAGTAGTCCCATATCATTGTGGGCTGTTCTCTTTCCCATGATCAGGAAGGAGGTGTGGCCTGGATGAAAGAGCTGACTGTAGTAGTCCATTTCATTGATCTTACAAGTGTATAGGGCAGATTGAAGCAGCCGATATTGGTTCTTTAGACTGATTAGGCAGCTTATCTGTCTGTGTGTGGGGGCCAAAAATCGGGCAGATATAAATCGGTCAGGTTTGATTTTTCATTTGATCGAGGACTGCATTGGCTACTTGATGTGTTCCTACGACCTGTCTGCACCCATTGGCTTCATCGTAATCTGATCAAACATTTGGATTAACCTGATGTCACCCTGCCATTAGTGGGCATATCGGGGTTAAGATCCGCTCCTTTGATCTAATAGTGTATGGCCATAGCACTAAGAGCCTGCTAGAGATCAATGCAATGGGGAAACATTCCACACATTTCTCTACCAAGCTCCACCCCACTAACTGACAATAGGAAAGAGAGCAGCCCAAGAGCAAGAAGTACAGAACAGCCAGAACCCTGTTCCTAGGTAAGTACTGAAGGGAATCTGGATTCACTTACCCAGTAGCAAATTCCTGTCTGACCATGGGAAAGAGCAGCTCAGGCGCAGGTTATTTTTTATTACCTAGACCTCGTTGTAAAAGCAAAACTCAGAGAGAATAAATGAGGTAATTTATTATTCCAACAAGACAATACAAAAGTTTTGCTCGGGGAAGCTGTCATAGTAACACCAACGTACGGTACGGAAACACGAGGGCTCACTAAAGACACACCTCTTGGTCCAAGCTTTATACACCTTTCTGAAAGCATTTACCGTAAACCAAAAAGGCTACACAGATAAACCCTACACAGTCCAAACCCCCCTTCTACATTGGAAGAAACTTGCTGGCATACACATTGCACAAGTTATTGCACCAAATAATGGTTTCCTGATTGCAACAAACCTTGTGATTTACGTCTGCTAATCTCAGACAGTTCTGAAGCAACACTTTCTGTACTTGTAGCCTAACTTGTATGTTAACCCCTTGACTGCTGCCTGCAGGGTCTTGACCTTTAATCAGCATGACATGATATAATTACCTGAGACCACCATCGGCCTCCCTTTTCCACTGTCTGTCTTAGGTGTGGCCTGTGTCGGCATCAGGATGGAGGGGTCTTACATCTTTTATTTATATTATTATTAATTCCTGTTTGCCAGCCATTACCCGTGGTGAATAGAGTGCTCTCAATTTCTTTTTATTGTCACAGGGAATAGAGAGAGTCTGTCCTGAGTAAGTACTGAGGGGAGATTCATTTACTCACACAATCATTCTACTGGAACACACATCCTAAGTGGACTCTCTCCTAAGTCTTGTGGTGTTTTATCGCTGGCATCTGCCTTCTGTTAAAGGAGAAGGAAAGATTAAAACTAAGTAAGCCTTATCAGAAAGGTCCATCTAAATATACCAGTAAACCCCCAAAGTAATGCTGCTCTGAGTCCCCTGTCAAAAGAAACAGCACATTTCTTTCCTTCTATTGTGTACTCATGGGCTTCTGTATCAGACTAACTGTTTTCAGCTTAAACCTCCAGGGCTAGGGCTTGAGCATGCTCAGTTTGCTCCTCTCTCCCCACCCCTCCCTTCTCTACTGTAATCTGAGCCCAGAGCAGGGAGAGACTCAGGCAGGAAGTGATGTCACACCATGTTAATACTGCAGCTCCTATTCTAAACAAACAGAGAGTTTCTAGAGCTTTTTACTCAGGTATGGTAAAACATTCTACAGAATAAATATAGCATTCTAGCTTGTACTATTGTGGCTAATCTATTGGCAATAAAATGCCTCCGTAGCTTTCCTTCTCCTTTAAACTGTCCAATTTCTGCCTAAAATTCACCGGCACTTGAATACTTGGTGGAACCGTGGGCTTATGGCAGCGGAATGACAAGTTAAATTAACTTATAACACAAATACACGCAGCAGATCCCAGTCTGGGCCCTATAACTTGCTAGCTATGTATATGTCCTGCATGCAGCTATTACACTAAGAGGATTCATTTGGTTATGAGATGAAACTTCTGAAAACCACATTTGTGTTACGGAAGTAATCATGTAAATATCTGCCCCGTGAATCAGAATCAGTCCTGTTCTGTGTGTTCTGTGTGCCTTTTCAGCTGAGTTCCTTATGAAAATACTTCTAGCCTTGCCTCAGTACAGGTATGGGATCCTTGATCTGTAAACCCATTTTCCAGAAAGCTCTGAATTGCGGAAAGGCCATCTCCCATAGACTCTATTTTATCTAAATAATCCAATTTTTTTTTAAAGATTTCCTTTTTCTCTTTAGTAATACAACAGTAACTTGTACTTGTCCCCAATTAAGATATAATTAATCCTTATTGGAAGAAAAACCAGGCAATTGGGTTTATTTCATGTTTACTTGATATTCTAGTAGATTTAAGGCATGAAGATCTGTTATTAGGAAAACCCCAAGTCCCAGGCATTCTGGGTAACGGATCCCATACCTGTACTCTATATATAGGATTTTGCTTCCATTAGTCAGTACAGTGTCCAGGAATCATTCTGTCTGCACTGAATGTTGCATCTACACAGTATATGGAGGAACTGCCATACTGCTTTCATGGATGGGGTGTGTCCATTTACAGTCCCTGGTGGGTTATTAAGAACACCTCTAGCACAAAGCAACAGCAAGTTGCAGCTGATATGAAATCTGTAAAGCAGTTAGTATGTGATATGCAGGCAATGAGGTGGTGGTTAGTACTGCTGCCTTGCAATGTTGGGGTCCTCGCTATGATTGTACCTAGTCACTGTCTGCAATGAGGGTTTATTTTATTTGTTTTTCCAGTTCTGCATGGCTGGGAATTAAGGCTCCCCCTGCTGTTCATAAGTATGATTGTTTCCCTGCAGAGCAGTTAGGGACCGTCTGACAATTCCTATCCACAGTAGTAAATGAAGGGAGAATTTCACTGCATACAGTCAGGTTTCTTATAAAAAACTGCACACATTATTTAATTCAAGTATATTGGAGATAGGTTTCTTTTTCATTAAAGAAAGTAAAAATGGGATTTTATTTGTTTGCCTTTGCATGCCCTTTAAATCACATCATCTTATTGCACTGACCCCTAACCTGCCTTATATTCTTGTATGTTTTAATCCTTGCCATCTGGCTGCTGGGTACCTGACTCCTCAGTGAGTATGACACTTGCCTGCTTTAGCTTTATCACTTCCCGTCTCTGTTATTATCATATATTTTATCTGCCCATGGTCTTTGTTTGCACATGCTGATAAAGGAACTGAACCATTGCAGCCAATGCAATTCTAACCCACAAAGAGCTGACTGTGATCAGGATCCTGGGCTGGTTCTGGCCCCACTCTCTGACCATTGGGTGGGATGGGCACATTAGCCCGTTGGGATGGCCCAGAAGTGCCAGTGGGATAATGGCAAGATTGGTGCATAAACAAAAGTGTGTGTGTCTGTAGCACTGGAGAACATAACAGGGTTTAAATACATTTTATATCCCATGTATGTATGTGTGTATGCACTGGTTCGTTAGCATGTGTTTATATTCATACATATAGAGAGAAGCTGCCATATTGTTTCCCTTTGAACGTACAGTATGAGGATAAATCTGTTGCAAATCCAGTCAGTAGATTTGCATTTACTTTGCTAACTTGTTTGTCTCATCTGTTTGAGGCTCTTGGGCCATAACTATAATTAATAAATATATATATATATATATATATATATATATATATATATATATATATATGGTCCCTACCCTCTTTTTTAGTCATGTAAAGGTCTACGGTATTTGTAAGCCTGGATCAGTACACTAACCCTCATGTACTAACCCACCATCAGGTGCTAGCATCAGTCGTGCTCCATCACGCGTGGTCACATGGTGAAGCGGCAATGCCGATCCATTTGATAAAGACCGAGTTGTAGGAAGAGGCATCTGCCACTGGGGTAGGGCTCAGTTTGTACAGGAATCTGATCACCATCGGGTTATAAGTGGAGGTAGAACACTCCTTGTTATGTTCTTCTCACCATTTGTCTTTACCCACTAGGGTGAGTTCACGTC
This sequence comes from Xenopus laevis, assembly GCF_017654675.1. Classification (NCBI taxonomy): domain Eukaryota; kingdom Metazoa; phylum Chordata; class Amphibia; order Anura; family Pipidae; genus Xenopus; species Xenopus laevis. Next base: position 3,066,075 of record NC_054372.1, on the reverse strand, counting down.
ATCTGTTTCATTAGATGTGAGGTCCTCTGGCCAAACACAGGCAGATCCACTCTGCTTAAAAACAAGAAAACCGAACTCTCACCAATTTGCAACTGTCTTATGGACAATCAAATTCACAATCCATCCAATACAGGCAGTTGATAAAGAGTTGGATCACCAGGGAGCCTGTCTCATCTAGACCTAATTCCCCTCACCATAATGGGTCTGTCAGTGTTTGGCCAGATTCTCTCGTTTGTTGTTGCTCTTGGCATTCAACATAAATTCTAGGAGGGTACGTACTGTGGCTTACAAGGCTTCGGGGAGTTCCTGAAGAAGTCAGTGTTTCAGTTTGTTCTAGAACATGGTTGCCTGAAAGTTTGATTGTGGATAATACTCGGATCTAACCACCAGCTTATGGTCCACTGGTAGATCACTCAGATCTAAAGGGCTGCTGGTCTTGGGCTGGTACAGAAGCACAAATCATAATGGGTTGCATTTGTAGCCAACAATAAGCTTTTATCTATTAATTATAGAACCAATATTGCTGGTTCATCATGGATAAACACAATTAATTAAACAACTTGGATGCTATTTTACCTGTTTCTTCTGAATGTTCTACCTGAACCTCTTATTCCCACAGAGAAGTTGCCATTGATTGGATCGTACTGTCCTGGATACACCAGCTTTGATGAGCCGTCTCCGCACATTAGAGGAGGTCAGTTGCGATGCTTCTTATGTCCCTGTTTACATTTATAGTAATAATGGTGACTCTTCTTCTATATGAACATGTAAAGCCACCGATGCATGGAGACGCCCATAGATAAAGCTTTTATTTAGCACAGCCTATGCGATTCCTACCTTCATGCGATCAAAGGACAATTAAAGCTCAACCATAAATAGGGATAGAAATGATACACATTATGTTTTGGGGTTGGTTCTGTAGCATCCCAAGCCCACAATAACTTTAAGAAGGGAGTATCTATGCCTCTAAAGATGTCCAAGGAACCCCCATCATCTTTCTGCTGATTCCCAGCAAATGTTACTTATCTGAGCTCAGGGACCGGCAGTATTCTGTATATATACAATATAACATTCACTATACAAGGCTGATTAGTGATGAATTCAGTTTCATCAGCACAAAGACCAACCAGTGTGTTCTACATCAGTAATGATTAATAATCAGCCCTGTTCCATCGGCTTCTCTACAGCGATCAAGATCGCACTGAGCATGTGCAGTGCCACTGACACACAAAAGATGGCCTAACAAGATCCAAGATGGCGAGCTGCTGTAGAACACTATTGAACGCCTGGATCATTACTATTATAGAGCTGACAAGACACACATTCAGGCACAAAAAGATATTTACATGTTACATTGATGTGCGACACTAGAATCGGCGTCATATGATTGTACAGTTTGTCCTGAATCGTTACTCACCATTACTCCCAGTGTTGCCTAATGGGGACTTCTTTCCTAAAACTTTTTTTTTTCCACCCCTCCCAGAATTTTCCTTTCTGCCTGGTCAGCCTTTGATGGTTGTTAATGGGATGCCGGGATTCGCTCCCTTCCATGGGAATTACCCAAAAGCACCAGGTAAAGAGAAAATCTCATGTGAAATCCCTTTAGTCTGACTCTTTATACCCAAACAGTGCTGAGCTCCATGTGAAGTGCAACCACACTCATGTTGGGCCAAACTGGGGAAACCTACAAATGGATTGTGCCGCACACAGCTAGGCAAGTCACATATATATACATATAGCCCACTCACTTGTGGTGTTCCCCTCCCAACAGAAATGTCGTTTGTTACGGATACTCCATTCATGGTGGACAACTTCACCCCTGGATACATCAGCTTTGATGGACCTAAAATGAAAGCAGGTTGGTTTTTTCTTGTAAAGTGCTTGCCTGGATTCAACCAGTTGCAGCTATTTTTACCATGCTCAAATCTGTCCGTATCAGATGCCCCCTCCCCATGGTCCCAACCAAGGTGGTATAGTCCTTAGCAGACCTGGACTGGGAGTCAAAATAGGCCCTGCTATTCCATATACACAGAGGCCCAAACACCCCCCTACCAGCCCACTATATGGGAACTTTCTATGGAACAGCAGCCCCTCTGGCATTTGCCAAAACCAACAGATTGCCAGTCTGGGCCTGCTCCTTAGTATAGTATAGTATCAGACACCTGAAAGGGGCAGGGCTTAACACAAAATGGGTGGGAGATTGGGAACATGTCTGGTTAATATATCCATATTTTGTTATCTTACAGCCCCTCCAAGAGGTCCCTATCCGTTCCATGGCATGAACATTATGATGAACTTTGCTCCCCACCCGCCATTCCCACCTATGAACTTTGGTTACTTTCCCGACCATAAGAAATTGAACGATCACAACAGCCTTCCAATGAGGAGGCCCATTAAGCAGCGGGATGGACAGATTCACCCCTATCACATACTTGCACCCCTTCTTTCTAGGATCTACTAATCGGAAGCAACTACTGAACAACTTACCACTTCTTGGCAACAGAAGAAGGGTTTTTTATTTGTTTTTGTGTTTTTTTGTGTGTATGTGTGTATATCTATATATATATATATATATTCGCAAGAACAGCGACACTCACAGGAGTGTCGCTGTTCTTGCGAATATCTATTATCTTTTTGCTGGCACCCAGGCTGTTACGGAGTCAACGGTGTGCACCTTTGGACTTGGTGTATATATATATATATATATATATATATATATATATATATATATACACACATACACAATATATATATTGGGGGGTGGCATTTTCTCCCTATTGTAGCTTTTTTGGATCTATTTTATGAACAGAGCCAAAGATGAAGTTATTTCTTGTTAGGGCTGTCCCCCAATAAATGTTGTACATGAGGCCAGGGTTTGTGACACCTCAGCCTTCTTAATACCAAAGTATTCACATTCACACAAGTGAGAGTCAGCCTTGTTGTACAGTATTGCTCACTGAGTTTTTTTTTATTTGTTTTTTTCATTGTGACAATTTTTTCACTTTTGAATGTTAAAGGGCAAGTCCCAAGCACCATAAAGCCAGGGTTTTGCACTTACCCTCTGTTCCTTGTTCAGCTGTTTTTACCCGTATGAAGGTTTTCACTGCTGCGGGAATCAGTAGAGGAATTTCTGTCCATTTCCATTGAGCTTGGGGTGCAGCTGGTGCAAAAGGAGCTAAAGTTTATGGGATCAGGGATGTGTTTTTGTGCATCTTTCTGCCACTGGAGAAGCAGCCTTTTTGATTCTGACTCGTTCATTGGTTGTTCTGCTGCTAAGGGTAAGACCAATCTCCCCAAACGCCTTCCCGGACTCTCGCCGACTTTGGAAAACGAATCGCCGCGTGTGATTAACACCAAAGTTTTTTCATTTTAGGCCGGCGCAGAGTCAGGGAAGGCGTTTGGGGAGATTGGTCGCCGCAAAAACGAGGCGATTAGTCGCCAGGCGACCAAATCTCCCCAAAACGCTCAGTGTGGCCTGACCCTTAATGTCCAGATGCTGCTAAATTCATATAGAGGAGCAGGAGTGTGTCACTTATTTTTGGTTATTGTTGCTGCCTTATGTCTCGTATGAAGAAGACTTTCTCTAGTTCCCCCAGCCAGATGGGGTGTTTATTTTTGTACCTATGCTGTGTCTGATACAGTTTATTACACATACAGTATCTCCGCCTTGTACAGAACATGATATTCCTTATGATGGAGTACGGAGCTGTGCCAAACCAGCCGCCCGTGTGCCGATAACTAGGAGAAGCCATTTTTTATATACAGTTTGTGGGTCGTACAGTTACTGAGTGAGTACGATGGGTTTTTCAGGAGAAAAAGTTTAAACTGTGAAGTTGCACTTTAGTGTGAATATATGTCCCAACTCTTTTGTTGGATTTTTCCCCCCTTGTCACTAAACTATATTTGTCAGTTTTTGTTCGTGATTTTTTAATGGTTTCTCCTTTTGTTGTAAATAAAGTTGTTAAAAATACATGTTGGCTATGTTTTGCTCCCTAAAACCTGTTTTTATACCTGCTCTGATTGGCTGATCTTCTTTTATTGGCCAGGGTCTAATCGAAGCAGGTGACTACAAGGTGCCAGTAACCACCTAATGTTCTATTTGTGACAATTAAATGGCATCAGTGTGAGGACCACTAAAGGTCAGTCCCATGTACATCAGACACTATAAATGGCAGCATGGAGGGAAGTGGCAGCAACTCTAGGAATGTGAATTGATTTTCATATGTATGTATGTACAGTATATTTTTATTTGTATTGCGCTCCTTGAGGGCAAAGCACTGTACAACAAAACAATAAATTACCGTATATACTCGAGTATAAGCCGAGTTTTTCAGCCCCCAAAATATGCTGAAAAACTCTACCTCGGCTTATACTCGGGTCAAGCGCAAAAACGGTCGCCGGCGTCTAAGAATAGTCGCCGGACTCCAAGAATAGTCGCCGGACTCCAAAAACGAGACGCCGGCACCTCCAATGGGAGAAGAAACCCTCAATTTTTTGATTGAAACTTACCAGAAGCTGCTGCATTTCTCACCCTAGGCTTATACTCGAGTCAATAAGCTTTCCCAGTTTTTGGAGGTAAAATTAAGTACCTCGGCTTATACTCGGGACGGCTTATACTCGAGTATATACGGTAGTAGTAACAAACAAGGGGTCATTGGAATAAAAAGTAGCAATAACTGCATTATTAGAATACAATTCACATAAATATAAAATATAATTATAGATTAAGTGCTCAGTGTCAAGGAAACAAAAGGCTAGAGGACCCTACCCCGTAGAGCTTACAGTCTAAATGGGAGGGTAATTTTCATGGTAATTTATGTGCACAGAGGTCCCAAAATGTTCCTTTATTGGGGACCTTGATGATGATGTTTCACTGGCACACACTCCCACTCTGATAGAGACTTGTACAGGTCTAATTGGGTAGCCCCTCTACTAACAAACGGCATTAATACCTGATTGCTCCCTCTGCCCAATATCTGAAGTCCTGCCCTCCCACTACCTACCCCCAAAACTGGAAATTGGCAAGTGAAAAAGGTGTATATGAAGAGTATTTAGGTAACCATGACCTGTCTGTACACATGCCCACATCCTTGTTTTATTATCTGCAAGTAGCCCAGCATTGTTTTCCCCCCTGAAATTGACTTTGTTTTTATTAACAGCTAAAACTGTAGTAACTGTAGTACCTGAAATGTACCACAATGAGGCAGTCAAGCACCGAATGACTCACCTACATTTGTGTTCAGAATAATAGCAGTGGGTTTAAAACAGTTCATAGCTCATAGCATCCTTTTATTTCCATCATCATGGGGTCTTCTCTCTCTGTCTATCCATCACCCATAGGGGGAGGTACCTTTGGACTTAAGTACCTGCCCTTTATACCCCTAATTTATTTTAGTTATACATCACCCATCCATCCATCCATCTCTCTCTCTCTGTCTCTCTATACATCTATCTATCTATCTATCTATCTATCTATCTATCTATCTATCTACCTACCATCTATCTATCTATCTATCTATCTATCTATCTATCTATCTATCTATCTATCTATCTATCTATCTATCTATCTATCTATCTATCTATCTATCTATCTATCTATCATCTATCTATCATCTATCTATCTATCATCCCTCTCTCTCTCTCTCTCTCTCTCTCTCTCTCTCTCTATCTTACCTAGATCAATAGATATTATACATCATTTACATCAGTCCCTGCCCCAGAAGAGCTGACAATCTACGGTCCTATCACAATCACACAATTGTTTCAGTCAGGAGCCAATGAACCTGTGTGTATGTTATTGGAGTGCAGGAAGAACCAGAGGAATCCCAATAATAATAATAATAAACTGGAGAAGCACAGCAATCTTGCAAATAAACACGGGAATAGATTGTGATTATATTCAAACCAGTTCATAATACATTTACCATATATATATATATATATATATATATATATATATATAGATCTTCTCCTTCCACCAGCGTCCCCAATACTCACTATAAATACACATACTGTATTCACATAACTCCTCTCACAAAGGTAAAAAGCTTTCTTGGCATTAGACTAAGCACAATTAAGGCTACTCTTTGTTGACTTTATAAGTAGATTCTTACAAATGAGTATAATTTCCCATCATTGCCTCTGTTGGGCTCCTGGTATAACTGGTGGTGCCCTCCACTGGCAGGAGCAACAAGCCGCCTCGGATAAGTAGTCTCTCACTTGCCTGTAGCCAAAAACCATAATGCCGGAAGTGAGGGAGTAGTAGAAAGAGGACAAGATCCCGTAGATTTCAATGTGAAGGTTATTTTGTAAGGGTTGTAGTAGCCCAGAAACAATTGCAATCCAGACTAGGTCGGTGCACAGCCAGAAGATGACATAGATAGAGAGCAGAGACAGCAGGATCTTTGTCACCCGTGGCCATGTTTGTCCCATGCACTTCTGACAGTCATTGTGTCCCTTACTTGTCGCCTGTGTCTACAAAGTATCTCTATGGTAAAGCCATTTAATAGTACCACCAGGATTATCATCATGAAGTCCACGCTCACGGTGATGTAGGTGAGAAATGTAAGCAGGGAGCTCTGTGATGGACCTAAACAGTTGGTGCTTGTGAGAAGGGTGTTGCTCTGATTTGCACGCACGGTATCACTATATAGCAGATATGGTATATGAAACGTGAAACTGACAAGCCAACAGCCACACAAGGACCAGTTTATATACTTCTCTTGATGTCCATGAATGAATTGGAACCAGCGATGGCATGGTCTCCTTATCTTGATGAGATGAAGAAAGCTTAGGTTGGCCACTGACCAAAGGCTGACTAACCTGAGCGTGTGGTGCACATAAAGCAGAATCCTGCACCCCAACTCTCCAAACACTTTAATTTGTAAAAACACCAAGAGCCCAGGAATCTCCTTGTAGCAGCAAAGCAAAAGGTTGACCAATGCCATGTTAATAATGATCCTGTTCAGGGGCTGGCAAACCTTCTTCATGATGGCATTGCTGCTAAAGGCCAAGAGAAGGATCAGGTTGGCCACCGTTCCGAAAAGAGTGGAGAAATAAATGGTAACGGACACAATATCTGTTACACTTATCATCGTTGCCTGAACTTTTTATTATTCTCCTTGGAATGTTGGTTTGTCTGCTTCATGGCCAAGGAGGAACATCTCATCTTGCTTCATTTCTCTATATCGTGCCCTAGAGATGCCTCGTTCCTCTGCTAATCAGCTGAAGGCTGGATCCTTTATAAAGGCCCGTGATTAGAGACTTGTGATTGCCTTATCTGTATATCCATGGATACCCTTCATTTCCAGTTAGATAAATTGGATTGTACTTAGCAAAGGTGTCAATGAGGTCAACACTGATGTCTGATGAGACATGTTTGTTCTTCTGAGAAATCCCTGTGGAGCAGTAATTCAGTACAAGGAGTAATAAGTGGAAGGGGATTATGTAGAAAGCCCTGCTCTAGGCTCACTCTGAGACTGAACTTGAAGGTCAAACATATCTGAGATATTTTATTTGTATAGAGCAGGGGTTCCCAACCTTTTTTTACCAATGAGCTACATTCATATATATAAAAAAAAGTTTGAGAGCTACATAAGCATGCATACAGTTCCTGGGGTGCCAAATATGGGCTGTAATTGTTTATTTGTAGCCCATTTATGGACAGGTAGCCTACTGACTACTGGGAGTTTTAGGGCCATGTTTTATGTGTTATTACAGTTTTGCTAATATAGGTGAAATTGCCCTTTAATCTCTTAATGTAATTTCCCCCAAGAGGCCTGCTTATCTTAAATAGTTAGTATATTATCTTTGCTTAACTTAAATTGCTACAAATGTATCTAAGTGCAGCTGCTCTGTGTTCTGGGCTCTTTCCCAAAAGCCTTTTATTTTAAGTTTCAGAAACTTTGTATCTTTTTCTGGCTTCAGTGCAGGGGGCAAAATTCACTAAGCGCGAAAATGTGCTAGCGACGGCTTTGCCGCACTTCGCCAGGCGTAGTTTCGCTAGGGCTGCGCAAATTCACGAAGATCCGAAGTTGTGCACAGGTTACCAAACGCTTGCGATAATATGATGAGCAGTCGGAAGTTGCGCTAGCGATGCCTAATTAGCATATGGCGTGCAGTTAAAGTACAATGGACGTATATGTTGCAGCAACTACATTACACTACACAAGGCCTGGGAAACTTAATAAAATGAAATAGAGTCTTATATTGTCCAACACATGTGCCCAGCGTATAGTTTAGGTGCCAAATGTAAGGGGGGGAAGGAGGGTACCCCAAAAAAGGCTTCAGATGGGTTTTTTTTGCCTTCCTCTGTGTCAACTGGCAGTTAGGCAGGTTAAAATAGAGTTAAAAGGTTGAACTTGATGGACATGTGTCTTATTTCAACCAAACTAAAGCTGGCCATAGACCCAAAGATCCAATCAATTTGTGCGATTTTAGGGCCGTGTGTGGAGAGTCCCGACGTTTTTCGCCCGGCGGAGATCGGCCGTTTGGTTGATCAGACAGGTTAAAATATAATATATGCCGATAATATCTCTGCATTTATTGCCGATCGTACAATATCAGTGGGAGACTGTCACCAGCTTTTGACGATTGCTGTAGGGGCAGAACATCGGCTGATCTTTTCTTTTACTACTTTATACGATCTGAAAGGTTAGTGGAAGAGGATTAAAGGGATAAGGAGCTAATGGCATGAAATAACTGTATTACTGGAGCGCAGCAAACACAGTCCAGACACATCTCGGAGCAGCAGAAGTTCAGTTGGTCTCATTGAATAACACAAAAAGCCACAAGAGGCGCAGTATCACTTTAAAGGTAAATTGTCTGTAGAATAATAAAACTGAAACCAATGAACCTCATATTATTATTATTATTAATATAACCCTTACTTGGCAGTAACACTGGATTCTTGCTGCTCTCTGGGCACAACACAGTTACACTGCGACCCCTCAGCTGGACCCTCACAGAGTAGTGGAGCTGAACTGCAACTCTCACCACTTAGGTACTGTATAAAAAGACTGGCCACCCGTGATTCTTAATCAAATAAGAGATTTATTGAGATTAGCAAAAGGTACAAGTATTTATGGATCAATATTGTATATGCGCCTGTCCCAAGAGGTGTTCCAGTGTATTACACTAAGATTTCCATGAGTCCGATCAACTTGAGTCTTACCCGGGGCAGTACCCCAAACTAATGGTCCTTGGTGGAGCAGAAATCTGATCTTTCTAGGTCTCACAAATGGTGGTAAGAGTGGGAGAAGAGCTGACGCTCAAAGGCAGTTATGGTAAGAAACGGTCTACAACCACTTCACAGTTTACCGAGTGGAGGAGAAAGTTGGACAAGAACCCACAAACTAATGGGGGACAAGACTGGTATAAGAGCTGAATCTGTAATTCCAAGTGGAAGAGCAGAAACCAAATGAGAGAGTTGAGGAGACAATGGTAGAAGGGCCTGTGAGGAGGAGACATGTGACTGGATGGGACCTACATGATTGGCTTGGGGAGTTGGACAGGATAAGAATTGGCTAAAAAGAATTAAAAATATTATCAACCACAGGTCAAAATTTCTAACATGGAGAGTAAATCTGGGAATCCTTGGAAGAATAAGTATAATGTAAAGCAGCGTCATACTATATAGTTGGGTTGTTATTTGAACTATTGGGAGGCTCCTAGATAACCCTGTACCTGCTCTTATTTTACCTGTGCAAGAAGCTCTGCCCTGAACACACCCAACCCCTAGAACTAAATCACAGGAATAATGAATAAAGTCATATATATTGAGTCATATCAATTCATCATCATTAGTTGTTTCATACAAATATATATGAGCAGTTTGTACTGCTGTTCTGCTATAATAATGGCTGGGCTGTTGATCTATTGAATAATAGTCAGGTCAGAGAGTGATACCCAGAATGCAGCGTGCAGGGGCTCAGTGAATGTGGCAGTCAGAGAGTGCAAGTGCCTGATTGGCTCGCTCAGCTCATAAAAGGACAAGCGGCCACCCTCATAGTCCAGCGAGATTCTGATTCTATTGCAGGTGGGGCTGTGAGGTAAGTTCTTCCTCTTTCCATCGTGTATCACTGAGTATCTATTGCCCCATCTGAACAAACCCACAGACTTCTTGTTATACCCAATACAGGAGTGATGGCCGTACCTCTGTATGCTCGGATACGCTACCCCTGCTATATAATACGGTATACCCCAGGAGCACTCAACATCCCAGTAGTGATGCCCAGAGGAAAAGCTTTGGCTGCTCAGAGCCTGGGGGTAATCCTGGAACCTCTCTGGGGTGCAGAAGTGATCGGTCCGGGTGCACTTAGTGGATATGGTAAAATAGGACAAACCATTCTTGCCATCTAATAATCTCAGTAGTTTAGAAACTGTGTTTAAATCAATTTCCATGTCTGTGACCTTCAGCCCAAACACCGGGTCACTTACAGGCTGAAGGGTAAAGCTCCCAGGGGTGTCACATTTACGCTTTGCGGGGGGCAGGGGTTCCCTCTCTGGGTCACTCAGCTCTGAAGCTTCAGTGTTTATATCTGTATCCTTGTGGCTACTAACGGCTGCCTTCATGCTGCTCACAATCCCAGCTAAGCCTGTGAGTATAGTCTCTGAGATCAGATCCTCATCCCATAGTGTAGGGTCCTTGTTACCCTCGCTCCCCTCAGTATCTGCCTCCTCAGTATCACAGAATGTGTCTCCATCTGGTTCCAGGGCCTGTAGGACAGTGAGTGGATCTGCCATGTTGCGCAGCTCCTCAATGTCATGGATCTGCCGGGACAGCTCTTCCTTATCCATTTCCAACTGTTGGATCAGATCAGAGAGACAGAGTAAGAGATGCTCTCCTTGCCTGGAGATCTCACTCAGGACTCTCTTCTCCAGGGCTTCCAGCTGTTCCCTGATGTCCCTAAACAGGGCAGTGACTCTCTCCGTCTCATTGGCTGCTTTCCCTTCCATTTCCCTCCTGTGCCCCTGCAACCTCTGCATCTCTCTATCAGCTTCGTCTCTCTCTAGGATCAGTTTCTCTAGATTGTTTGTCAGTTTCCCTTTGTTCCTCTCTGAAGCCTCACTGAGCTGCATGACCTTGTGTCCAACGTGGGGTCCCACCATGAGACAAGAGACACAGACACAGGCATTGTCCTCCATACAGTAATACTCCAGCAGCCTCTTGTGTGCAGAGCATTTTCTGTTGGCTAAAGAGCTGGAAGGTTGGCACAAGATGTGCTCCGCTGACTTGCTGTGCACCCGCACGTGGTTATCACACAGGGAGGCCTCGCAGAGCAGACAGGATTTAGCAGCAGGTACAGGGGAGTGGATGCAGTAAGTGCACAAGATCTCCGTCACCCCCTGATGTTCCAGCTGATCCGGAAGGAATCGCTCCGCTATGTTCCCCAGAGTTCTGTTGCTCTGCAGGGCAGGACGTTCCTGGAAGTCAGCTCTGCATTCAGGGCAGGAATAAGCCCCAGATCCCTCCTGGGTGTCCAGCAAACTCCCAATGCAGCCCCGGCAGTAGTTATGGGCGCAGGGCAGAGTCACGGGGTCTGTATAGATATTCAGGCAGATGGAGCAGCTCAGCTCGGCTCTCAGATCAGCAGCAGCCGCCATTGCTGGGAGTCGGAACAGGAAGAGAAACTCACAAAACTTCTTTGGTTACGGCACACGCATATAAAGGGGTTGGGCAAATCTTGGAAACTGCAGCTTGTTAACCCAATAATTGCCAATTTACAAGTCACTGAATGTGTCTGCACAGAATAGATTTATCTGTAGTAGGTACAGTCCATAAAGATCGGGACCCCTCTGCTCCTCAGTCAGTAGAATTGTAAATAAAAAATGCAGATGTGATTAAAGTGCATATTCCAGACTTTAATGTAAAGTTATTTGTATACATTTTAGTTTTGCCATGTAGAAATTACAACACTTTTTATACAAAGTCTTCAGGTGAGTAACTACAGAGGGAGCAGAACCTGCAGCTGCAGGGGGCCCAGGAGGTGTAGGGGGTCTAATTAATGAGCAGTTTGAACATATATTAGTAAAACAAGGGGCCCTAAAATTCATTTGCTCTGGGGCCCAGTAACATCGAGTTACACCACTGATATCCCCCCTCAATTCAGAGCAATTCAGAGCTTCATTCCATGAAGCCAAGGTGCTGAGTGTGGATTTCAGTGAAAGTGTTTAATCACATGATTCTGCCCAGGCAACACATGACACTGTATTATCTGTAGTGTACTTTACAGTATTGTGTTGTATGGCCAAAAGAAATCTATTTAAATCAATTAGGTTTTATGTCATTCCAGGACTTATTTCCTTGACATTTAAGTTGACATTTAAGTGTCCTTAACACGTATCCCTTATTTAAAGGGCATGTAAAGGCAAAAAAATAAAATCCCATTTTTACTTTCTTTAATGAAAAAGAAACCTATCTCCAATATACTTTAATTAAAAAATGTGGAACGTCTTTATAAGAAACCTGACTGTATGCAGTGAAATTCTCCCTTCATTTACTGCTGTGGATAGGAATTGTCAGACGGTCCCTAACTGCTCTGCAGGGAAACAATCATACTTATGTACAGCAGGGGGAGCCCCCGCCTTACTTCCCAGCCATGCAGAACTCAAGCAGCTTTGTTTGTTTCCCTGTAGAGCAGTCGGCGACTGTGTAGAGATTTGTATTGGATTTTATTTTTGCCTTTACATCCCCTTTACTGTTTCCAACTCCAGCTGCAGGGACAAAGATCATGGAGCCAGATTTAAACAGATAAACTGGGATTCTATTTGGAGGATTATTTTGCTGCAGCCACTGGTTCTTCAGAGTTGGAGAAAGTTTGTATTAAACAATACAAAAACTATAAAATCCACATTAGATTACATGACAACACAGGACTCAGTGCAGTCTGTATATTCTGATTATTAATCAGTCTTGTGTATCGGCTTCTGGCAGATATTATTTGACTTGTGCTGTTTTGATCATTTATGACGATCCCTAAGCAGCCCAGACCACACTGAGCATGTGCACAGTCTTGGTCTTGCAAAGATGTATAACAAAGTTACAAGATGGTGACCCCCTGTAGCCAACTTTGAAAGCATAAATCATTTGTTTGATTAGGCTTGTGCTGCAGTAAGTTCATGTTTATGTTTAGTATACAAAATACAGCATTTCTAGCCTTATTCTATTTTACACTTTACTTCCCCTTTAAATGTTCCCAGATTTGACATTATTTTCTCCTTGTTCCTGTGCACAAAGGAAGATAATGTTTGTGTTGTAAATAGAAATCTCTTGCACCTTTGCCCTGACTGACACAATCAACACAATGTTATGTCAATGGTGGAGCTTTTCCACGTCAGCATAAAGAATACCCTCCTGTTTGATCTTTGGCCTTTGCTAATCATCTGAGCACCTTACTGTCTGACGCACGGAATCTGCCGCTCCCCACACTGCACTTCTTAACCTTTGAAGTGCCACAGCGCATATAATTTTACATTCTGCGGATAAAAGGCTCTAATTGGCGGATTTATCAAGGGTCTAATTGAAAATTTGAATTTGAATTTTCAATTTTTCTTTATGGTCAAAACTGTCAAATTCTACTAGGGAGTTATCCAAATAATTTTCGAGTTTTTAATCTGATTTTCGAGATTTATCATACTCTGGTCCTTTAAGAATTCGAATTTGACTATTCACCACCTAAAACCAGCTGAATTACTGATTAAGTCAATGGGAGAGGTGCAGGGATCAATTTGGAGATGTTTTCAGCCTTCCTGACATTCAAGATTTTTTCTGAGAAAAAACTTGAATCAAGTTTGATCGAATGTGATTCGAATTTTCTGGTCAATTAAATTCACCCAGTTTAAAAAATTCCATTGTGTTATTTCATTGTGTTACTTCAGGGAAGCAGGAAGGCTCTGAGCTTTGAATAAAGAAGATTAACTTGTATGAGGCTGGGAAAGAGTTTGAACCGAAAGCCACTCACCCCACCCTGGGATCTGCTGACCTGTGTCTGATCACTGAGACGCCACTCAGCATTGTGGTACAACTCCTAAAGGTACGGCCTTATTTCTACCTTTCAACAAATCTCTGTCACCTTATAACAGTCTCCTCCAGGTGTGACCCTCTAAACCAGTGATCCCCAACCAGTAGCTCGTGAGTAACATGTTGCTCTCCAACCCCTTGGATGTTGCTCCCAGTGGCCTCAAAGCAGAAACATGAATAAAAAGTAAATTTAGGACAACTGAGAAGCAGAGATCAGAGAATCACTGCTATAGGGCTGGAAGGGACAACACAGAACTGGCAAACTCCATGCATAGAGATTGCAAACAACATCAGCATGGAACAGGAAAAATAAAAAATATGCTTTAAAAACAAAAAAAGTGTAAGGTTGTAAAAAGCAGCTTGGAGGCAAGTTTTGGTTGTATAAAAACCAGATATACTGCCAACCAGAGCCTCAATGTAGGTTGACAATCCACATAGGGGCTACTAAATGGCCAATCACAGCCCTTATTTGGCACCTCAAGTACATTTTTCAAGCTTGTGTTGTTCCCCAACTCCTTTTACTTCTGAATGTTGCTCAGGGGTTCAAAATGTCGGGGATCCCTGCTCTAAACAGTCCCTCCCAGGTGTGACCCTCTAAACAATTCCTCCGAGGTGTGACCCTCTAAACCAGTGATCCTCAACCAGTAGTTCGTGAGTAACATGTTGCTCTCCAACCCCTTGGATGTTGCTCTCAGTGGACTCAAAGCAGGTGATTATTTTTGAATTCCAGGCTTGAAAGCAGGTTTTAATTGCATAAAACTACAGTAAGTATAGTGCCACGTAGAGTCTCCTGTAGGCTGACAATCCACATAGGGGCTACACAATAGCCAATCACAGCCCTTATTTGGCACCCAAGGGACTTTTTCATGTTTGTGTTGCTCCCCAACTCTTTTTACATTTGAATGTGGATCACTGGTAAAAAAAAGGTTGGGGACCCCTGCTCTAAACATTCTCTCCCAGGTGTGACCCTCTAAACGTTCCCTACCAGGTGTGACCCTCTAAACGTACCCTCCCAGGTATGACCCTCTAAACATTCCCTCCCAGGTGTGACCCTCTAAACGTACCCTCCCAGGTGTGACCCTCTAAACAGTCCCTCCCAGGTGTGACCCTCTAAACATTCTCTCCCAGGTATGACCCTCTAAACATTCTCTCCCAGGTGTGACCCTCTAAACGTACCCTCCCAGGTGTGACCCTCTAAACGTACCCTCCCAGGTGTGACCCTCTAAACATTCTCTTCCAGGTGTGACCCTCTAAACATTCTCTCCCAGGTGTGACCCTCTAAACGTACCCTCCCAGGTGTGACCCTCTAAACGCACCCTCCCCGGTGTGACCCTCTAAACAGTCCCTCTCAGGTGTGACCCTCTAAACATTCCCTCCCAGGTGTGACCCTCTAAACATTCTCTCCCAGGTGTGACCCTCTAAACGTACCCTCCCAGGTGTGACCCTCTAAACAGTCCCTCTCAGGTGTGACCCTCTAAACATTCCCTCCCAGGTGTGAGCCTCTAAACATTCTCTCCCAGGTGTGACCCTCTAAACGTACCCTCCCAGGTGTGACCCTTTAAACGTACCCTCTCAGGTGTGACCCTCTAAACAGTCCCTCCCAGGTGTGACCCTCTAAACATTCTCTCCCAGGTGTGACCCTCTAAACGTACCCTCTCAGGTGTGACCCTCTAAACATTCCCTCCCAGGTGTGAGCCTCTAAACATTCTCTCCCAGGTGTGACCCTCTAAATGTACCCTCCCAGGTGTGACCCTCTAAACGTACCCTCCCAGGTGTGACCCTCTAAACAGTCCCTCCCAGGTGTGACCCTCTAAACAGTCCCTCTCAGGTGTGACCATCTAAACATTCCCTCCCAGGTGTGAGCCTCTAAACATTCTCTCCCAGGTGTGACCCTCTAAACGTACCCTCCCAGGTGTGACCCTCTAAACGTACCCTCCCAGGTGTGACCCTCTAAACAGTCCCTCCCAGGTGTGACCCTCTAAACATTCTCTCCCAGGTGTGACCCTCTAAACATTCTCTCCCAGGTGTGACCCTCTAAATGTACCCTCCCAGGTGTGACCCTCTAAACAGTCCCTCCCAGGTGTGACCCTCTAAACATTCTCTCCCAGGTATGACCCTCTAATCATTCTCTCCCAGGTGTGATCCTCTAAACGTACCCTCCCAGGTGTGACCCTCTAAACGTACCCTCCCAGGTGTGACCCTCTAAACATTCTCTCCCAGGTGTGACCCTCTAAATGTACCCTCCCAGGTGTGACCCTCTAAACGTACCCTCCCAGGTGTGACCCTCTAAACAGTCCCTCTCAGGTGTGACCCTCTAAACAATCCCTCCCAGGTGTGACCCTCTAAACGTACCCTCTCAGGTGTGACCCTCTAAACATTCTCTCCAAGGTGTGACCCTCTAAACGTACCCTCTCAGGTGTGACCCTCTAAACGTACCCTCTCAGGTGTGACCCTCTAAACATTCTCTCCAAGGTGTGACCCTCTAAACGTACCCTCTCAGGTGTGACCCTCTAAACATTCCCTCCCAGGTGTGACCCTCTAAACATTCCCTCCCAGGTGTGAGCCTCTAAACATTCTCTCCCAGGTGTGACCCTCTAAACGTACCCTCCCAGGTGTGACCCTCTAAACAGTCCCTCCCAGGTGTGACCCTCTAAACATTCTCTCCCAGGTGTGACCCTCTAAACCAGTGCTCCCCAACCAGTAGCTCTCCAACCCCTTGGATGTTGCTCTCAGTGGCCTCAAAGCAGGAGCTTATTTTTGAATTCCAGGCTTGAAGGCAAGTTTTAGTTGCATAAAAACCAGGTGTACTGTCAATTAAAGTCTCCTGTAGGCTGTCATTCCACATAGGGGCTACCAGATGGCAATCACAGCCCTTATTTGGCACCCCAGGAACTTTTTGCATGCCTGTGTTGCTCCCCAATTCTTTTTATTTTTGAATGTGGCTCACGGGTAAAAAAGGTTGGGGACTCCTGCTCTAAACATTCCCTCCCACGTGTGACCCTCTAAACCGTCCATCCCAGGTGTGACCCTCTAAACATTCTCTCCCAGGTGTGACCCTGTAACAATAATATGCTGTATAGGGCTAAGGAAGAAGAAGAATTAGATATCACGGGGGTCTCTTTGTCTAGGAAAGGAAAGTCCCGGCTTCTTGTTGCACAGAGCAAGGTAATAAAACGTATTCAATGTTCCAGGTGTGCGGGTGCCTGTAGAAAAGGGGCCGGTGGGTCAGACAGGTGCTGTTGGAGAGATCACATTGGTTTATTTGCTGGACCCTGACCAGAATCTGATAGAAGTGGATGTTAAGAAGAACTGATCATTCCTAGTGGGTGACACAGCCAATATGGCTTACCTGACCTGTAACTATATACATATATATATATATATACTCACACCTATGGCAGAAGTCATTAGACCTGTCATGCAACTTCCAGTATAGACATTGAGCGCTATTCACATAGTTACAATCAAAACGTGGATCAGCGCCTGGGGCAATGTGACTTTCATTATACAGTGGGGGGACTGTGGAAGGATCGGCTGGAGGAACTACAACTAAAGGACAAACTAACCTTTCATCATCATCATCATTATTTATTTATATAGCACAACAAGATATACAGTGCTTTACCTTAGTTATAACAAACAGGGAATAACTGGCAAACAAGGGTTACAGATAGAATAGAGTACAACAGGGCCCTACAAATTAGAGTTTACAAATTAAAGGTTAGGGTACAATTGAGACATTAGGATTTTAGAAATAATTTAGTGATTTTTGATTAATTAAGGTACATTGAATAAGCTTCTTTAAATAGATGGGTCTTTAAGGAGTGTTTGAAAATTTGGAAAGTAGGAGAAAGTCTGACAGCTGGAGGCAGAGAGTTCCAGAGAAAAGCAGAAGCCCGAGAGAAGAAGAAAGAAGTAGACAAGAATGGGCAGAAGTGATGAGAGGAGAAGTGAGGTGAAGATCAGAAGCAGAGCGAAGGTTTCGTGAAGGAGAGTATTTGGAGGACAGAGTGGAGATTAAAGAAGAGAAGTATTGTTCTTTAGCTAATGATAGAGCTCGGTTATAGCAGGAGAGCATGAATTTGAAGTGGATGAAGTCAGGATCAGTTCGTGACTTTCTCCACCGTCGCTCAGCTGATCTACTACATCTTCTGAGGTACCGTGTTACACTAGTGTGTCAGGGTTGGGGTTTAGCTGGCCGGCTGTGACGGGTGGTAGAAGGTGCAAGGGAGTCAAGTGCTGTTGAAAGGGCATCGTTGTAGAGAGAAGCTGCCATATTGGGACAGGAGAGAGTATTAATATGAGATATGGATTGTGCTGATACTGTTGATAATTGTTGTGGATCAAAGGCATTAAGGTTTCTGTACGTGTGGGTAGAGAGAGATGGTTGTGATAGTGCAGGTGAAAGTGTTATCTGAAACGAGAGTAGGGGATGGTCAGATAGGAGAGTTAGTAAGTTTGGATGGGTGGAATGAGTAAGATCAAGAGCATGACCCTCGATGTGGGTAGGTGAGTCGGTCCACTGAGAGAGACCAAATGAAGTGGTTAGAGAGAGAAGTTTAGAGGTGGCAGCAGAAGCAGAGTTGTCAATGGGGATGTTGAAGTCCCCTAAAATGAGAGCAGGTGTCTCACTGGAGAGAAAGTATGGAAGCCAGGCAGCAAAGTGATCCAAGAAGGTGGAGTAGGGACCTGGGGGGCGATATATGACAGCAACACACAGAGAGATTGGAGAAAACAAACGTATGCTGTGGACTTCAAAAGAAGTGAAGGAGAGAGAAGTCGGTGTAGTTAGATTTTGAAACCGACATTTGGGGGAGAGAAGAAATCCCACCCCACTGCCATCCGGTCTAGGAGTGTGAGTAAGTGAGAAGCCTCCATAGCAGAGGCAGCAGGTGAAGCAGTGTCTGAGGGGGAGAGCCATGTTTCAGTGATTGCAAGAAGGTGAAGGGATTTAGATATAAAGAGATCATGGACTGCTGTGAGTTTATTGCAGATTGACCGTACATTCCAGAGGCACATGAGAGAGGCAGGGAGGGTGTTGGCTTTATGTGAATTAGGTTTGCAATATTAGAAGTGCGGAAAGTCTGAGAGACTGGAAAAGACCTTGTTGAATGCCTGAGAGTAGGAATAAGTGAGGGTACAAACGAGTGAGTTGGACCAGGGTTTGGGGAGACGTCCCCAGCTGCAAGTAACAGTAATAATGAGAGTGAGACAAGGTGGGACCTAGATTTGACATTACGAGCAGTGTATTGTTTGATGGGATGAGAGGGGATAATAGATTTAACAATACAAGATAGTGTGCTTAGATTGAGAGAGGGGGATGGGAGCAGTGAAGAGGAGATTACAATTTCAGGATAGTTGATGGATGTTGGAGTGCAGAGGATATATGCAGAAGTATAGAGGAGAGAGAGAAAAAGAAGGCAATCAAATTAAACATAGTTAAACAGTATAATCCGGTTTATCTTGTTGATAGAAGAATTGATGAGCAGTGATGTCCTGATGAGATGTCCAATGTTTGCTGGGAGATTCCAGTCCAACTCTGTCTAACTCTATAAATTGTACTTAAACTTTCTGTACTTTAACTTGATGGACTTAAGTTGTTAAATGTGCCATAGCTCTCCTGCCAGTCTTCCCCTAGAGTCAATTCTTCTTTTGTCACATAGTTGCCTGGTTCACTGACACATAGCAACCAGTCTGATCTTGTCTCTATTCCAGGTGCATTAGTTCAGTAGATGCATTAATGTAGCCCAGGAGCAATAGCCAATCACAGAACTATAAGGCACAACCATTTCCCTGCAGGGGCAGATGTGGCTCAGCTTAGAGAGAACAAAGATACACCGGTGAGAGTAAATGAGCTTGAGGTTAGTGGAGCAATGGTGCTAGTAATAAATGATATGAAGATGCTCATTGGCTAATGGGCCCCCATATTAAACAATCCATAAAGGGGAAGTTCACCTTAGAATTAGTTTTCAATATGATTTAAAGTATAATATGATGTGGTTGGTCTTCATTTTGGAATGAGAATGAAATAAAACTGGCAGACTCTTAGGCTTTGTTGCCTTTAAACCAGTTGTGTGGGTTATACCAGACTGCCCAGTGTTACTCACACTATAAAAATACGTCCTTGTATATCTACTTTCTGTTTGCCGGGGGTCATTAATCATTAGCATTTGTACCTTGGATACAGCCAATACGAAAAAGCCAATAATGTAAAAAAAATCACCAAAAATAAATAAAAGACAAAGACCAACTGCAAACCTTGCTACTGACGTTATGGGAGAGACTCCCTCGTTAACAGGGATGGGCGAATTTGACCCGTTTCGCTTCGCCAAAAATTCGCCGCCGGCGAAATGTCGCAGACGCCCATTAAAGTCTATGGGCGTCAAAAAATTTTTGTCACGCGGCGAAATTATTTTGTCGCGCGTCTTTTTTTTTTGGACGCACGTCTCCATACAAGTCTATGGGCGTCATTTTTTCGGCGAAAAAATTCGCCCATCCCTACTCGTTAATTTTGTGTCCCAGGGTGCAGTAGAGCCGCATGCACTTATTTCTGCCACGTTACACACATAGTGCAAATATTTGTGTCTTTCCAACTTTGCAATAAATTTGTATTTTACAGTTTTTCGGTGACTGTGCACGGGCAGGTCAGACTACTGAAGGCTCACACGCCAGGCACCTGGGCTGCAGTATTACAAGTATTCCTTATAATAATCTGAATTCCAGGAGCTGATCCAGTCCTCTGGGAGTTTCTGGGTTACACACACATTTTAAGCAGCGACTGATTGACACACTACATGGGTGTAATACTGGCACAGTCCATGGGCATAATACTGGATTTGGTTCGGGGATTCTGCCTTTTTCAGCAGGATTCGGCCAGATCCTTCTGCCTGGCTGAACTGAATCCGAATCCTAATTTGCATCTGCAAATTAGGGGCTGGGAGGGAAATCTTATGACTTTTTGTCAGAAAACAAGGAAGTAAAAAATGTTTTCCCCTTCCCACCCCTAATTTGCATATGCAAATTAGGGTCCGGATTCGGTATTCGCCCAAATCTTTCGCAAACGTTTCGGGGGGTTTGGCCGAATCCAAAATAGTAGATTCAGTGCATCCCTACTTTTTTGTTCCAAGAGTAAATGTGGTTGCTGAAAGATATAAATTCCGCCAACGTGGACAACGTAATGGCGAATCCACAGAACAATTTGTAGCAGCTTTGAGAGAGCTGGTTGTTACCTGTGAGTTTGGGAATCTAACAGATGAAATGCTAAGAGAGCAAATAGTGGAAAAAACAAACTCACTCCGTATTAGAGAGAGGAATATTGTGCATAGGAAATCTTCAGTGTATTACCCACAAGCAAATGGAGAAATCGAGTGATTCAACAGAAGTCTGACAGAAACACAACAGACAGCAAATCTTACTGGGAAATCTTGGAAAGTATTTACAACAAAGTTCCTACATAACTACAGAGCAACGCGCCATGCAACAACCTAATCATCTCCAGCTGAATTATTACATAGCAGACAGATGCGCACTAAGTTACATGTTGTAGACATCAAACTTCCACTAAATACTGTGCCTACAAAATCTTTAATCAGAATTAAGAAACCAGGAATACTGAAACAAGGACAATCTAAATTTACTACACCACTTGAAGCGAGACACCAGCGAGGACCATACACATATGAACTGTCTGATGGATGCATATAGAATGCAAGTCGTCTTGCTCCTGTTAGATATGACTTTGGTGAAGCTCCATTTGATGAAGGACATTTTCCTACTCCTGATGTCAACTGCAATAGGCCTGAAGAAAGTGAACCTATAAGGCGTACTGAGAGAATCGGGAAACTACCTGCATGGACCAAGGACTTTGTCATGTGAATAATGTACATTATTGCTTTAAGATGAATTGTTGTTGCTTATTACATTTGCCCAAATGCTTTCCTACTATAGGGGGAATATGTGGTGTTTATACAAATGGCCTGTAAATGTCACTGTGCCCAGACTTATACTGTGCAGACTTCATACAGCTTAAAAGTGAAAGTTACTGTTGTGTAATGGCTGCATGAGAGCCTGCTAATAAAGAACTGTTATACTCTACTCATCCTCGGCTGCCCAAAACATAACAGCGGTGAAGATGTACTGGATGTCCCAGGGCTCAGCAGCTGAAGGTGCAGATATTGTCTGGATTGGAGACCTGCAGGAGAGCAGTAAAGACAAGTTACAACTGCAGGAACACGAGGGAGGGAGGCAGGACAGACGGAGAGGTGGGGGAGGGGGTACCTGAGGGGTTCCCAGTAATACGAGGAGGGGGAGTGGATCTCAGGCAAAGCTTGGGCCAAGTTGGATATAAGTTGGTTAAATACTTGTCCTGTGTGACCCCTGGGGGACAGTGACCCCTTCCCACAATGACAAATAATAATAACCCTGAGATGAGGCTCCTGTTTGGCCTGGGGGGGGCAGAATGTCACCAGTGATTGTGTAACAGGCTCAGTATAACCTGCTCTGTCTCAATATGACTTATAAGGACAACACTCAAGCATTGGACCAGCTGCACAGAGGATGCTGGGAGTTGTAGTTAGTCCAGTTAGTCAGTAAGCTCAGCAGAGAAGTTACAGTCGATTACACGTACCCTGGGCCGCCAGGGACAGACACAAGCGCAGCACCAACGTGAGGAACAGCCGGCAGCGCCTGCACTCAGCACCCTGTATTTCTGTCATTACAGCGCCCCGCCCACGCCCTCATCCTATTGGTACAGATCAGCGGCTCTCATTGGCTGCGCGTCCCATTCCCACAATTACCAAATTCCGCCTAATACACGGGAATCCAAGAGGGACAGGATTCCCCTAAAGAAACGAATGGTACAGCCCTCACACATCCTTTAACAGGTCGGGAGGTTCCATTTGATAGTACCCAGGGGACGCCCCAGTACGTGATGGTTTGTCCCAAGCAATAAATGTATGTCCAGCACGTGACCAAGACTTTTAAAGTGACCAACTACATAGATGTATGTTTTTCTTAAGAGACTCATTTCTCCCACGTAAAGAAGCTACAGGTAGGCTCCTAGTGCCGAGTAGGACAGCGAGAAATCGTATAAAACATGAGTTTTGCGCTTGTTCCTCTTGGTTATATCCCACAGATATAGCAGCACATATTTCCCTAGCGGGCAATGACAGAGAACGCGTGCACGAAGGGGCTTGGGTGTACCAACATGGCGGCGTTGAAGCGGAATATTTTCCTGGGAGTACAATAATGGCGGCGTTGAAGCGGAATATTTGCCCGGGAGTACCAACATGGCGGCGTTGAAGCGGAATATTTGCCTGGGAGTACAATAATGGCGGCGTTGAAGCGGAATATTTGCCCGCGAGTACCAACATGGCGGCGTTGAAGCGGAATATTCGCCTGGGAGTACCAACATGGCGGCGTTGAAGCGGAATATTTGCCTGGGAGTACCATAATGGCGGCGTTGAAGCGGAATATTTGCCCGGGAGTACTAACATTACTGACTCCGCGCAAAATATTTATTTTCCGTCCTAGGACAGGTATTTCTGATGCCAGTACAGCTTCCTGCGCCCGAGGATGCACGTTACACTGGCTGTATAGCGAATAATCCAACCTGACGGGCCGTTAAAATCTGCCTCAGCCACGCGGGGTGCGTTGTCAAGGCGACAGTTTATAGACACGCCCCTCAGCGGCCCGCCCATTGGCTGTTGGCTGCCGAAAGTTCCTGAAGGTCTTCCCGGTGCATTGTGGGAAGAGCAGGACCGGCTTCTGTGAGTCTGTACCCGGCGCCGCTCAGCAACATGATGGTGAGTGTTTAATCCTCGTCCATCCAACGCCATCCGCCCGGTCTAGTCCCTCACACTGAGGCCTGAGCCTCCCCCTCGCCTCGGAGTCTCCCCCTCAGTCACGTGACGCACAAATCCCGCACTTGTCTCTCCGGCCTGAGGAACTTATTTGTCTGTCACTCGCGGCACCTCCGTCCGACCCCAAACCCTTCATTACCGACCCCAAAAACCCCTCATTATCGACTCCAAACCCTTCAGTCTCTCCTGAACCTTCCTCAGTCTATAGACCGGCCCGTCCTGATTCTCTTCTCCCCTCACTCGTTCTCCCTACACTTCACTCACTTCTTCTCCTCAGTCCTGGGCCCTCATTATTCTCCCTCTATACTGACTCCTCTCTCTATACTGACTCCTCCCTCTATACTGACTCCTCCCTCTATACTGACTCCTCTCTCTATACTGACTCCTCCCTCTATACTGACAGTACTGACTATACAGACTGGGCCCTCATCATTCTCTCTCTATACTGACTCCTCCCTCTATACTGACTGTACTGACAGACTGGGCCCTCATCATTCTCTTTAGATTGTAAGCTCTTTTGTATAGGTCCTCCCTCACTGTCATGTATGTACCTCTGTATGTTCTGTGTATGAGATTTCTTTGTATAATCACATTCATTTAACACTACTGAGCCATATGTTGGCGATTTATAAATAAATGTTAATAATAATAAATATACTGTCTCCCCTACCCTGTCATTCCCTGGTATAGTCCGTGCCCCACTCACTAAACGTTAACGTACATCAGATAAGTTGCAGTTGGTCACTTCTTTCCACTAATGAGGCATCTCTGTCCCAAAAAAACATGACGTCTATTGGGTAATTTTCTATGGGATGATTTATAATGGGATTAAAGAGGAAACCGGATCCAGGCGGGGGATGGTAGCGGAGCCCCCCAGCTCTGGCCCTGCCCACTAGTCCTTCTGGTTTGTTGTCAGTATGGAGAGGCCACGCCCCCCTGTCAGTCATTCAATGAGAATAAGAGACTCACCCGTGATGTTCTCTCTACAGCCCACACCTGTGATTCTGCTGAAGGAGGGCACAGACACGTCTCAGGGGGTCCCCCAGCTGGTCAGTAACATCAATGCGTGTCAGGTGATTGCAGAGGCCGTGCGCACCACCCTGGGGCCCCGTGGGATGGACAAACTCATTGTTGATGATAGAGGTGAGTGAGATATTACACAGCAAGTCCCTATGCCCCTCCATCTAATACATCAGACAACTTATTGGCTGCTAAATATAATGAAACAGCTGCACCCCCACAACTTGTGGCCCCTGTATTGTGGGTGCAGTTAGAAGCTTCTTAGAGGAGGAGGGCCCCCTATTGGCCATAGAAATGACCTCGGGGAAGCCCTCAGCTTTGTGGCAGATTTTACATCACTTCAATTGTGTGACTGGTCTAACAAGCCTCTATCTGTCAGGGGTCGCTGGGAGTTATTCACACTGCTGCGGCTGTATAATGGGGGTCAGTAATTCTCCTCGTTTGTTCTTCAGGTAAAGCCACAATTTCCAACGATGGTGCCACAATCCTAAAGCTCCTCGATGTGGTTCATCCCGCGGCAAAGACTTTAGTTGACATCGCCAAGTCTCAGGATGCCGAGGTAATATGTGCTCAATGCTCCGGCCTCCTGTCATTCACAACTGCCTGTATAGTGAGGCCTCCTGTCATTCACAACTGCCTGTATAGTGAGGCCTCCTGTCATTCACAACTGCCTGTATAGTGAGGCCCCCTGTCATTCACAACTGCCTGTATAGTGAGGCCCCCTGTCATTCACAACTGCCTGTATAGTGAGGCCCCCTGTCATTCACAACTGCCTGTATAGTGAGGCCCCCTGTCATTCACAACTGCCTGTATAGTGAGGCCTCCTGTCATTCACAACTGCCTGTATAGTGAGGCCTCCTGTCATTCACAACTGCCTGTATAGTGAGGCCTCCTGTCATTCACAACTGCCTGTATAGTGAGGCCCCCTGTCATTCACAACTGCCTGTATAGTGAGGGCTAGTGGGGAGACCTTGATTTCAGTACTGGGCTAGTGCAGCAAATGCTCTGGCTGTGAGAACGCTGGAGTCCTGTTGTTACCCTGCCTATGACTGTATCACACTGAGGTGTAACTGCTGATTATACAGACGAGGAGCCGTATGTAACTGTCCGTGTTGTTTCAGGTGGGAGACGGCACTACCTCTGTTACCCTGTTGGCAGCGGAGTTTATGAAACAGGTGAAGCCGTATGTGGAGGAAGGACTGCACCCCCAGATCATCATCTGGGCTCACCGCACCGCCACACAACTTGTGAGTATCACACATGAAATTTGTTTAGGAACCCCCTCAGACCAATGGCACCAGTAAGAGGCAGTTGGTAGTTAGTAAAGGCAAAGTTAAGGGAATATTAGGGATTTTATTAAGTCTTTGGGCCTCATTTGAAGTCTGATCTTGTTTTTTTTTTCCTGTGGCTACTGGGTAGATCCTCACAGGCCCAGAAACTGCCCCAACAATGTTTTGTGAAGATTCTCATTCATCCGGGTCATGGTACATCTCTAGAAATAAGTCAAATCAACTGGACTTGCTGTGTTTTTTCCTTGAAGACCTTTCACCAGTCATCTGAATTGAGAAAGCCAGTTGTATTACTGGTGAAACATCTTCAAGGAAAAAACAGTTGATTTGACTTATTTCTACAGATGCCCCTACGATCCAATCTCTCTCTCTCTCTGGGCTGTCTGTATCCAGATACACTGGGGCTCGTTAATAAACACTGGGCAAATTAGCTCCTGGGCAGTAACCCATGGCAACCAGTCAGATAATTGCTTTCAGTGTTCAACCTGCAGTTGACTGAAAAAGCTAATCACTGGTTGCTATGGGTTACTGCCCAGGAGCTAATTTGCCCACTGTTAATAAATAAGCCCCATTATGTTGGCTTGGGACAAAAGGGGGGGATTTCAGTGGGAAAATGAATGTGTGTGACCAGACCCCTGCAGTGTCTCTGGGCACAGACCCAGGAAAGAGCAGAGGAGCAATTTCAAGCGTAGGCCAAAAATGTGTCCTTGTTGGGCCTCCTGTTTATAATATAAAATTAATGGTGCCTCTCTTGCCTCCAGGCCGTCAGTAAGATCAAGGAGATTGCAGTGACTGTGAAGAAAGAAGATAAAGAGTAAGTATTAGATATATTTACCAATAGACTCTCTATAAGATTACAGTGCAGACAATCAGTGCTCAGGAAGGTTGGATTCTCTTACCTGGGGAGGATTGTTGCCTGACCATGGGAAAAAGAGCAGCCCAGGATCAGAAAGTACAAAGAATCGGAGCTTTTACCTGTGTACTGGTTTTGCTGGAACCACTTACCTCTGGTGCTTCCAAAGAGCGGGAAGTACGGTGAATTGTCTCAATATCTTTCTGAATTGGATTCTCCATCGGGCAGATTCAAACAAGTCCATGTTTTGTCCCACGTGAACCTAAACTTTAGGTTTTGTGAAACTTATCTTGGTATTTATTTTTCATGATTTTCTGTTGCAAATGTAACTGTGCCCTTGATACTGTAGCGAATTGTTTTAATGCTACCACAGTCATTTATCATTAGTAAATATAAAATGTGTCCCATTTTCCTTTGTAGAGAACAGCGCAGCCTGCTGGAAAAGTGTGCAGCAACTGCCCTAAGTTCCAAGCTCATCGCCCGGCAGAAAGATTTCTTTGCTAAAATGGTAGTGAATGCGGTTTCCTTATTGGACGACCTGCTGCAGCTGAAGATGATCGGCATCAAGAAGGTCCAGGGTGGCGCCTTGGAGGTGAGTGGTTTTATCCAAGTGGAATTACATTTGCCTTGTAATGCGTGGGAAATAAGAACATTGAGTTTTATTGGGTTCTAGTATCTATAGATGAGAATGTCTGCCATATTCATATGCATCACTAGTGTTCATGGCTTTCTCTTCCCTCTTTAGGATTCTCACCTTGTGGCTGGAGTGGCCTTCAAGAAAACCTTCTCCTATGCAGGCTTCGAGATGCAGCCCAAGAAATACGAGTCCCCTAAGATCGCTCTTCTGAACGTTGAGCTGGAATTAAAGGCAGAGAAGGATAACGCTGAGGTCCGGGTCAACAACATAGAGGTAATAAACTGCCGCCAGGAACTGTATAGAAAAAATGAGCGGGCACTTCCAAAGACCAACCATCCAGGCAGACTTGGCAGTTAAAAAGTATTTTTATTACAGTGCAATTATACAGCCTAACGCGTTTTGTATCGATTGGATACTTCATCATAGATCCATTGTGGCCATTTCTCTCTTGTTCTAGGAGACTGCAGTTAGGGGGAAATACATAAAACCACTTTTTAGCTCTTGTACAGCATCATCTCCAGTAATAATGGTTTTGGCTCCAGCCTAGGAGGTGGCATTTAGTACTAGATCTGTTCTGTCACATTCTGCCTCTGTGCTGCTTAGAAAGATGTTGAAAGATTAAGGTGACAGCTAGGCTGATTCATTTGGAGCTTTCTTCTATACCTTTATAGGGGCAAACCTTCATTTCTCTGGATAGGGAGATACAGGCACAACACAGAATAAATATCCAAGGATTCATTTTAGGGGCAGCTCAAGGCCTCCTCCCTCCAATCATCAGGCAGTTCTTCCTTCTACATCTTCCAAACCTGCTAAATCTTTAGGGTTTTCCTGTTTGTTTCCCACTTTCTACCCCCTTTTTTCTGTAGGCCTCTGCCATTTATTCTCAGTATCTGTAGTTTGTAAGGTAAGACAGCAGGCAATTTGGGGCCCTTTTCTCCAGTAGGGTTTTCCCTCTTCTCCTGCACTCTTCCCAGCTTTCTGTTTTCCCACCTGACGTGGCTTCTTCCCTGCTCAAATCCCTCGCAGTGTCACTTAAATGTCTGATATCACATCAGTTTGGCAGTCATTCTCCATCCATTTCTTTTTTTGTTGTGATAGCGCCGGCTGATTGAACTTGTGACAGATATTTTACTGCTTCCGTCTGTCATTTTTCTGGATTGCTGAACCTTTTGGTATTCAAAACTGCAGCAACTGGAAGCCTTGGGGAAGGGACATCTTTATCTTTCTAATATTGTGTCTTCAAATCTATTATGTGCCATTTAGTGCTCAAGTTTAACTCTTGGTGTGTGTGTCCCTTGCAGGATTACCAGGCAATTGTAGATGCAGAGTGGAACATTCTCTATGATAAACTGGAGAAGATTTACAAGTCTGGAGCCAAGGTGGTCCTCTCCAAGCTGCCCATCGGGGATGTTGCCACCCAGTATTTTGCGGACAGAGACCTGTTCTGTGCGGGGAGAGTCCCAGAGGAGGATCTCAAGAGAACCATGATGGTAAGATTTGAGTGTAACACTCTTCGCTGTCAGGTGAATTTCCCAAAATGATGCGAATGTTAATGTAGGATTTACAGTACAGCTATTACTTCTAGTTATATGGGGTATCAGGATTACATACTGTATGTGCTTATTCTTCCTTAAATACATTGCAAAGAGCCACTGCTTGATTACACTGGTCATGTGACTCCATTCCTTGTCATTTTTAGGCCTGTGGAGGCTCCATACAGACCAGCGTCAATGCCCTGACACATGATGTGCTGGGTGGTTGTGCTTTGTTTGAAGAGACTCAGGTTGGAGGAGAGAGGTGAGGCTTTATAATAGTCTCCATGCAAATAATCTTCATGTTTCCTGGTAACCCATGGGCATTAATCAAATTCATACACACAAGCATTCTTAAAAGGATTCGTGTGCAGTGTTACTCGCTTGTACAAACATTATGATTGGCTGCTTTGCTCCCTGCAGGTATAACTTCTTCACTGGCTGCCCAAAGGCCAAGACTTGCACCATCATTCTGCGCGGTGGAGCTGAACAGTTCATGGAGGAGACAGAAAGATCTCTGCATGATGCAATTATGATTGTACGGAGAGCCATCAAGGTACGACTCCTCTCCCCAGGAGCCTAAGAACAAGACAATGTTTGGTTGCTTTCTGTTACTAGACCTTTTCATTTTATTACATTAATGTTTCATTTAGAAAAGCTACAGCAGGTGCAGTGACAAAGAATTCCAGAATGTGTGGGTTTGGTTTTTATGTGCTCTAGCGCCTCTATCTAACGCCTCAACTCATTTCTCTGTAGAATGACTCTGTTGTTGCTGGTGGGGGAGCCATTGAAATGGAGCTTTCCAAGTACCTGCGGGATTACTCCAGGACGATCCCTGGCAAACAGCAGCTTCTGATTGGCTCCTACGCCAAAGCTCTAGAAATAATCCCCCGCCAGCTCTGTGACAATGCCGGCTTTGATGCCACCAACATCCTTAATAAGCTGAGAGCAAAGCATGCCCAGGTAAGCCTGAGAGACTGCAATCATAAACCCCTCAGTGACTTCTAACATCCTTATCATTTACAGTAGGGGGTACATTATCCCTTATAATACATAAGTGATACTCAGAGTTCCCTGTATAACTCAGCCTGCAGCCTTGTGCCTTTATATGGTCACAGAACAACCCCTCAGTGACTTCTAATATCCTTATCATTTACAGTAGGGGGTACATTATCCCTTATAATACATGAGTGATACTCAGAGTTCCCTGTATAACTCAGCCTGCAGCCTTGTGCCTTTATATGGTCACAGAACAACCCCTCAGTGACTTCTAATATCCTTATCATTTACAGTAGGGGGTACATTATCCGGTATAATATGCAAGATCCTTGGCCTGTATAATAAGTGAATAATAAGTTATGCTGTTTGTGCTGCTGTGTAACACTGGGGGTATTTTCAGGGAGGAATGTGGTATGGAGTGGATGTAAACAATGAAGACATAGCGGATAACTTTGAGGCGTGTGTGTGGGAGCCGGCCATTGTGAGAATCAATGCACTGACCGCTGCTTCTGAAGCCGCCTGCCTCATCTTGTCTGTGGACGAGACCATCAAGAACCCACGATCCTCTGTAGATGGAGCTCCAGCTGGTCGAGGCCGGGGGAGACCACATCGCCACTGAAAACCCTACATCACGGCACCGCTGGGTCTCTAACCATGGAAAATGGGGAGAAGAACATCCCAGGTTGGTTTAAGTACAGACACTGCTGAACTGTTGTGCAACTCTTGACCCGACCTGCTGCAGAAGGAACATAAACCTGGAAGGTGAAGAAGCGAGCGAGGCACTTGTTTCATAGGGTGTGATTTGAAGGTTGTTCCGTTTGTTGTGTGTGAACCTGCTACAGCGATGTAGGAGGGATGATTCTCGAAGTCAAATCTAGAACATGATGATGAGAAGCTTCAGGTAGTTGCCTCTGGTTCCCCACTGCTCTGTACTGCTCCCAATCCACGTTCCTGTTTTGTTACTGTATTTATTTCTATTCAGCAAAAGCTTCCAAGCCAATAAATGCACTTGCTTCACATAAAATGTTTTCCCTTGCGTTCCGCATATTCCCACATCTGAGGCTGGATACGTGCGTATTACATGGTCAGCGGCCTCCTTGTCCGGATCCATAGATTCCACGCCTGGGACGGATCTCTAGGTTTTCATTTGCTGCCACAGTCCTTAGGTGCTGGGCGCTCGCGGAGAGACCTGCCTGATGGGACCCCCAAGTGAACACACTGCAGGATAATATAATAGCGTGATAATACAATAGCAGGATAATATAACAGCGTGATAATGTGACTAGGGCCGCACCAAAGCCGCTATTTTGGATTCGGCCGAACCCCTGAATCCTTCGCAAAAGATTCAGCCAAATACCAAACCGAATTGTAATTTGCATATGTAAATTAGGGGTGGGAAGGGGGAAACATTTTTTACTTCCTTATGTGACAAAAAGTCACCAGGTCTCCCTCCCCACCCCTAATTTGCATATGCAAATTAGGATTTGGATTCGGTTCGAATCCTGCTAAAAATGGCAGAATCCTGAACTGAACTCTGGATTCAGTGCATCTCTAAATATAACTGCGTGATAATATAACAGCTGATAATATAAGTGGCTGTGCATTGGGTGCTCTCCGACTAAATACTTGGTGACCAATGTTCATGGTCCATGAAAAGTCAAAATTAGCAGGTAGATTATGGCAGACCTCAGTTGTTCTTGGTGAAGTTTAGTTTAGTAGGACGCCCTGCTTGGTTATGGTGTAGTTATTGTACTGACAAGCCGGCTTAGGCCCCCATCTGCCTTTAGACGGGTTACTCAGGAAATATTGGCAGGTGGCAGGAGGCAGGTTCCAGAAGTACAAAATCATAAAATAAATTCTAATAAAGTCCTTTTCTTTGGACTCCCAGGAGTTCTTGAATACTCGTCCATATTCCAGATAGTACTGCTTCACTAAAGATAATCCCACTTCTCAGAGGAGCTTCTGTCCATGTTGCATTAGTGGAGGAACTGTAATGTCCTCAATAAGGAGAGTGATCAGCCCTGTTCTGGAACTCTCCCAGCAGTATCTAAATATTCTAAACTTCAGGATGGAGGCCACAAAAATGATAAAGGCCATACATCTAGGAGCCTGGTTTTGTACCACTATTCTCAAGGAAGCCTGTCTGCATGTGTCTGTGGCCAAAGAACATCAGAAGTTTCTCTGCTTTGCTCTAGATAATTGGTGTGTCTGGTTCCCCCTAGAGGAGCCCAAAGCATTAGATGGGGTGGCCAAGACTGAAGGATAATTAGATGTGAATTTTAGGGGTAAATATTTTAATCTGATTTGAATCATCCCCTTCAGTTTTGGTCAAACTGTGTTTTATAAGAGGAAGGGTTTTACAAGGTCCTGGAGTTTTTAGCAGTGCCTTGACGTTGGACTGGGAAGCCCATGTGGACAATCCCTCAGTACAGAGGACCTGCTAGTGGTATCTGCTTACATTGTAGAACTGGAAGCAATTGTCTGTGCACTCAAAGCCTTTCAGAACAAGTTTCTACTAGAACAGCAGTCACATTAAGGGACATGGTGGAACCTAGAGGTGGAGTACAATAAAGGAGCTGACTTATAGAGTTATAGATTTACTGTACTGTTGGACCTGTGTCCCAAAAGGAATAATTCTTCAAGCCTGTCTAAGCAGATCATTTGCCAGTGGGAAGATACAATGGGTGGGTCTGATAACAAACCAGATGGAAAGCCGGAAATTCTTCTCCAGAATCCATTCTCCTCCGGCACCAGCCACTTGTACTTTAGTCCCAGACTGGAAGGGTTTGTGGGCTAATGTCTTTCCTTCCTGCTAATATTCCTTCAGTCCTCGTAGTATTTGTGGGTCAACCCTTGTGTGTCACTAGATCAAGTAGAATTGTGTAATGTTACAGAAAAAAACATTTTATTACTACATTAACTTCCGCAAAGAGAACTCATGAACTGCAAGTCCTCCAGGCTCCCATATTGTAGACCCTACAGTTGTGTTCAGAATAAAAATCTGACATCACTAACCTGATCACCTGTTTTTGTTAGAGATTATATTTCTATAATAATTTACTAGTCATGCCATTGATTAGTAAAAAAGTTAATTCAGGCCCTTATTTAAAGGAGAAGGAAACCTAGTCGGCGCAAACCCAACACCCCCCCTCCCGTTTGTTGCCCATCCTCCCCTCCTCCCCCCTGGCCTACCTGTCCCGCTGGGCAAATGCCCCTAACTTGTTACTTACCCTTCTGCGCAGGTCCAGTCCAGGGAGTTCACCAACGACATCTTCTTCCATGCAATCTTCTTCCTGCTGTGAACGGCGTTTTGGCGCATGCGCAGTAGGATCATTTCGCCGGTACGGATCTACTGCGCATGCGCCAAAAGTCACGCGCATGCGCAGTAGATCGTACCGGCGAAATGATCCTACTGCGCATTCGCCGGTCAAAGCAGGAAGAAGATCGCGTGGAAGAAGATGGCGTCTGTGAACTCCCTGGACTGGACCTGCGCAGAAGGGTAAGTAACAAGTTAGGGGCATTTGCCCAGCGGGACAGGTAGGCCAGGGGGGGGAGGGAGGGTGGGGGGTTTGCGCCGACTAGGCTTCCTTCCCCTTTAAAGAAGGAGTAAATGTGCTGCTGGTTATAGTCCATTTCACTCTGAAACTCTCACTCAAATGGCTCCTACACATTGTTGTTCAGAAGAACCGCCGACTGATTCAAAAGTTGATTGTAGAGGGGGAAACATATAAAGAAGTGCAGAAAATGAGAGGCCGCTCAAATGATCTCAAATGCTTTGAAATGGCCTTCCTCCCCACTCCTGTACTGCATCAGTGCACCCCCAAATACTGCCCCGTTTTGTCACCTTCAGCCTAAGCTTTGCCTCTAACTGATTCCAGACCCAGAAGCCGCACTCTGAAGTCACATTTGGATGGACCAGATCTCATTGTCGACAAAGAGAAGCTTAAGCGTTGCAAGGTGGTACCCACAAACCCTGCTTCTTTTCTTAACCGGTAATAAAAAGGGTAATTGAAAATAATACATTGTTTTCACAATCTTTAGAATCAAATTTAAAAAAAAAATAGCTGGTTGCCTAAAATGTACACATATCACAAAAAGCCTGAATAACCAATGACTGGTTCCCTGATCAAACATCTGGCTTAGTGGGGTCCCTCATGAATGAAATGTTGGGGCAACCCAAACAAAAGACTTTTATACTCTAACAAGTGGGAAAAAAAGAGAAGACCTTGTCATTGGCTCTTAGAGAGCTTTTTCTTTGGTATGTTTTGCCGAGTCCGTGAAGAGTATCTGAACAATACAATAGAAAATCAAAGAAAAAAAAATTAAATGGACAAATATTAACACTTCCTTTTATTTTGTTTTTTTTAATTGAACCACTTTTCATATTTCTGACAGAGGATTGCCAGGAACAAAAAGTTTTCAATTTCAAACTATTTTTTAATGAAGCCAATATAAAATTCCATAGATATAAGCATATGGGGCCCCGTATAGAGAGCTGCACAACAGAACTCCCTTAATTCAGACGCATTTGAACATTGATATGGCAAGTTGTTTCTTAATTAATACAGTATTAACATTCATGTCAGCTGTTCTTAATGGAACAGAAATAACAGGATCTATTATCTGGAATCCTGACATGCAGAATGTTCAGCGGAACCAATGCTATTTCCTATGGTGCCCCGCTTATATAAACACGTTTTCGATTCTGCTGGATTTTATTTGCAGTAACATTAGGGGATGTGCCAAATTCAGGATTTGGTTTTTGGCAGAAATAAATCCAAAGTGTTGTGAGTTTCAAGCTTAGGACAACTGAATTCTACAATTTTGTTATTTTTCTCAAATTATAATATTCAAATATATTTTTGGATTTTGTTCAGTATTCCGCTAAATTGTTTGTCCATTTTGGTGCACCAATCAAAAATAAGGGAAAGCCAAGAAGTCCTGGTACCAATCATTCTGGATAACAGATCCCATATCAAGACCCTCAATTTGGCAGAAATCCCATTGCTTTTATGCTATATAAATAATTGTGTTGAGTAGAACAATTTCAAAGATTTTTTTTGTGCTTTAACCAATAAAACTGAAACATTTTCAGCCTTTGGATTGCACGAGACATGAAGTCATCAAATTTCATCAAACACAAAATAAAAAAAAAGTTATTTCTTGATTTCTAATTTTGTCATTTCTAAATACCCTGGAATTACCAAAAATGGTTCAATAAATAACATCAACAATGGCCAATCCTTTATTTTTTTATCAACAGGAGCCAAAGCCTCAATAACTGCAACATCCAGTTCCCAAAGATAAAACCTCATAGCATTATTATTTTGGATGCAAATGTACATTTTTTTACCCCTAATCCAGCATTTCTCCCATAATTCCAGCATTTTCAGATTTTTGGGTTGAGTCCTTCCGGTGTGTGCATTCAAAACCGCATTGGCGCCCGATTGACTTGGTGCTAGTCTGGGGGCCTATTGAAGTAAGTTTGCTGTGGGAACATGGGTACAGTGTGGTAGTAGCTTCAGGGTTCCCTGGCACCAGTATGTGCCCACATGCCCCATTCATAGAGTGCAAGAGCGAGTTTGGACACCCAAAGCTTTAATGCATCAATATGTGTTCTCTATCTCAGAGTTCCAATACTTGTGGGGGCATTCTTGAATGATCTCTAATAAAATGGCATTCTACACAATTTCAGGGTGCACACCGGGTGATTGTGTGCAGTTTGTCTCCTCAGGGCAACTACCATTGAAATGACCACGAGGCGATTCCAAATGCCCTCAAACCTGGAAATTGCCAGGGTAACACAATACCCGGAATGCCATTGGCTGTAGGATGAAAAACTCTCATATACACAAAATAAAAACCTTTAAAAGTATTCATGCCAGAAAAATCCTGTTTTTTATACAGAATCCCGAACCCAATGGTAAACATGGCAGTATAATATGTCTGGCTTTGCTGGAACCATACAAACATCTACACAAAGATTGTCTTGGAACCATAATGATTCTAAAGTTTTGAGCATTGACCGCATCAGAAATGGAACCAGTTGACAATCAATATCATCCATGCTTTTTTATTTTGGTCAGCCAACCGAGGTTTTCAGCACATGCTTTTGGAGCAGCCATTATTATAAAGAAAGAAGATGGTCAGGACAACGAGATTTACTTTAGTTGGACAACCGTTTCTGTAGAGATGCTCATTGAAAGCAATGGCGAATCATATTTATATCACTTTAAGCAAATACGCTTTGTGCTTTCCTTCTAATGAAACATGATTGGGCTCTCAGCGCCTCTTTATTTTCTAGCCAAGAAACTAGTAAGAAATATGTGCTTTCTATCAACAAGACCATTCTGAAATCTTGAGAAACCTATAGTAAAAGATTGATCTCCTGTTGTGAATATTAGAAGATTCCCATATACGGAAGTTCTCTCACCAAAGCCCTTTTCTCCACATGTAAGACATTTAATTTTTAAAAATGTTAGAGATGAACTTGAGATGAATCGTGAAAACGTTTGCATTAGACCCAGTAGGAACTTTAGCCTGGCTAAATAAATCTAAGTTCCCCAAAAATCCACCAGAAAACAGATTGATTCTCTGTACTTTCTGCTCCTTCTTTGGTCCACTGGGAGTTGGCAGGTTTGAACCCAACTGTACTGATGGACTGTGATCTTTTTTACATCAATTTCTTAGGGAATGCTATATAAAAGCAGTTTAATGGCTAAAGAGGTCATGATGGCTAAAGCAATGAAGAATGCTTACTCATTTAGAAGCAAGCTTCGCAGAAGAATGATTGTTTATGCTGCTGTGCAGAACATCCTCCAATGGCTTCTCAAATGCTCCGACCCATGCCAATTGAAAGGGGGACTGGGGGGCGGGAGACTAGATTCACCATTGGAAGGAGAGTAACCCAAATGAAGATTATCAAAGATCTTTAACTGGGAAAGAGTCAACTGACACACTTAGTGAGAGGTTTATTCTCCCCCTAGGAATAATAGCAAAGGAAGCCTATACTCAAACTTTACAGATCAAGCCCCTCAATCAACATTTTTCATGGGACGTTGCACATCTTTGGGGGATGAAATTTTTACTGTAATGCAAACTATTCAGATGAAGAAGTACTTTGGTAATGAATTTGGCACACATATACTCTACCCATTGCACAGTGTTTCCCACTGCCGCTGTTGCGCAACTACACGCTCAGCATCTTCTCTTCTGCCTCGTCAGCAGAGGGTTCAGGCTCTGGTTTTTCAGGTCAGAGGAAGACGCTGTGGATCCAGCTAATGCTTAGCAGTGGAAAGGTTCAAGGCTAAAGGGAAAGTATCAATTAACACTACTTCGTGGGGTCGTCTAGACATTAACCCTAAAACTAAGAGATAAGATTTCACCACTCATGAGTATGAAAACCCCTCTTCTTTTCTCATGAGTATGACAACCCCATTTCTTCTCTCATGAGTATGACAACACCACTTCTCTCAGTATGACAACCCCTCTTCTCTTAAGAGTATGACAACCCCTTTTCTTCTTCTCATGAGTATGACAACCCCTCTTCTTCTCTCATGAGTATAACAACCCCTCTTCTCTCAGTATGAGAACTCCTCTTCTTCTCTCATGAGTATGATAACATCTCTTCTTCTCTCAGTATGACAACCCCTCTTCTGCTCATGAGTATAACAACCCCTCATCTTCTCCCAGTTAATTCTATACTTTCCATTTAAATTTCTATATAGTTGACTGTATAAAAATAAAGATAATTCTCAGTGCCTCACTTCATGTATAGCCAACCAGATGAATCAGATCTTTCCATGGGTACTAAAACTATTTGTAATTTCTGCTCTGCCAGACCTGATATTCTGGGATCATTCTTTTGCCCTATTTTTGTCTTGATCCCAGTCACTTTAAACCTACGTTTCTGCATGGAAGTGCGTAGCAGCCTGACTTTCTTATTCGCTTCTGCTATGTTCAGTGGTGGGAACATAAATAATTCAGGTAATGCAGAAATGAGTCAGTGACCTCATAAGATGTCCCTTGTGTCCCTCGTACATAAGAAGGAATAATGTCTTGAAGGTCTGTAAAGTTGCCACCCGGTTAGCTGCACAAATCAACGGCCTATATCTATTGTACAGTAACTGGCTACAGCAACCCTTATAATCTATTTAAATGTTATTGGTCATGAAACCAGCCCTCCAACAAGGGGTCACCGGTGTCTCCATTGTTTACCTGTAGGTAAGCAGGATACTCTCACTGATTGGCAAGTTTAAACCGCTCAAAATAGATTTCGCCCCATGTTTCTTACATCCTCATTACTGGCACTTTAATACCGTGTCATATCATTATATAATACACATTACTCAATAGCAAATAGTTTCTAGCGCAAGTATTTCTATAGAATGTAGCAAATATGTCAACTATCATGTCATGAAACCCAATAAAATAAGCAATATAAAGGCACAGAAAGGATTGATTGCACTAAAATCCGATCGATGAACAGACATGCAACTTTTGGCAAGATGGAGATCCAGCATGGAACCTGGGGGAGGGAGAGTAGCAGGATGAGAGGGTCACAATTCACTTTTGACATTGATCTCCGGAATTTACACTTGCACAGTTACTGCACAGGAACTTCCTGAGGGGATAGAACTATGAAGATCCTACTAAATAAGAACACAAACTACTGACTTTATTTCAGAGGTGGCCTTGGTCAGCGCGGTCAGCTTGCACTTGAGACATTGTCTGCCCTATGCTGAGGAACTAATACCAAAGGCACAGAAATCCATACAACCAGAAAAAAATAACTCCACCTGAAAACAGGTCCTGAGTGGGGACCAGGCCTTTGTGGTGTAACATAAATCAGGTATGACTAGTCTGCAGCCCCCCAACCCCAGTCATTAAACTAAACAGTAGTATAGGCATGTAAATTTACTTAGTTGGGATCTTCTGATGATGGGATCCTAGGAAAAATGACATCTCTGTCTTTAGTTGATAAAGGGCAACTAAATGGGCATTATCAATAATAAGAGTTTTTGAGAACACTGTAAAGTAATGAGAGAATCCATGTTGCTCTGGCACAGGCCTATAAAGGAATAATCAGGTCCTGATGTGATATTAAGGCAGCCTGCTATTAGGCAATAATTTTCTTCTTCACTGCTCCTTTATACTACTTTATAATACTAGGCCGCACATTTGGCTCATTAATCTCAAGCAGGGCTAAAAAAAAGTGCAGGTACTTCATAAAAATCTCTTAAAACTTCTCTTTCTCCCACATATATATAGACCTATGTCGTAGGGCAATTTGGAAGAAAGCAGCCCAGTTTCTCTCTGTTGCTCTTCATAGTATTCAGATCTGCTTGGCCAACAGTAACACCAGAGGTTATTGGCCGAATGGATTGCTACGGTTTTCCTTAACTGTTTTAGTTTCTTTATGGGCAAATCAGACCCCCCTTTGTGTGTGGATCGTTGGATAAGGGTCAATCCGCCCTTGAGCCAAATTGCTGGATCTTCCTGCTTGTGTTGGACATTGGGTAGTATTCTCTGAACACTGATTCGTTGCTAGAAGGATATTGGCTCATCTCTCATGCTCTTTTCACGAGTAACAAGGTCATAAAAATACACAATATTATCAGTATCTAAAGGAAAACAGAGCTTATTTACTTCACGTTGGATACATTTCGTATCTATGCAGGGTTTTTGTTGGTATTCTAGGTGCTTCATTTCTGAGGGTGCTTTAAGATCTACAGGGAAGTGCAAGCTAGTCAGACTGATCCCTCTCTGAATGCAAAGATTTAGCTTTGGACTTGGGTACCAGCTCCCATTCATGCCTAACAAAACCCCAACATTGTGATTCTTCTATCTTTCACCATTATAGAATTCCTTTCTTGCTGTGTCTGCTCCTTCTATCCAGTGAGGTTCTTGGAAGGACATTTACACCTTTCCAATGAAATGTGCCTTCAATAAGGAATGAGACGAAGAAACTAATGAAACCCAAGTGCTATTCAGAATTAAAATACTAACCTCTGTAGCCTCTCAACTGTGTATAGCCTTCTATACATGGGTACAGGTATGGCAACCAAACTTATAGAATGGCTTGTCTTTAGATACAGAGATTAGTAGGACATGTGATGGCTCTGCACTAACAACTGTTTTGTAGAGGCCTCTATACATTTCCCCCCTCTTTTATGAGCAATGTTGATTTTATTAGTTGTTTGTTTAGTTTATTGCCTGCCAAAGACATTGTTGTTCTATGGTCAACATGGTGGACTTCACACAGTGAATAAAAATGGTTGGGAGGTATCTTTCCTATTATTAGATGACTCTGCTGCTCATGCTTATCATAAGCTCCCGTTTATATTACTATAAACATAATTTAAATTGGAACACTTGCTGGTTCCACAGCTTTTTTAAATAATAGTATATATATTTATACTTAAAATATTGATATATTTATATATTAATATACAGATTTATATGTATATCTCACTTGACAGAAAGACAAAATAATAAGGTCCACACATACTTCGCAGTGCACTATGGACTTGCTTGTAACGCTACATCCGGCCCCAGGGAGCCACACACTCTACAATGATACGTAACCAAAAAAGAATGGAGATTAACAACCCTGAAGTTTGGTGTTACCAGCCAGTGTTGCAGGATAGGCCTGTGAGAACCTTATTCTCCTCTGGGCCCGGCACAGCAAAGGCGTTGAAGATATGTTTGTTTCTGTATATTTGGCAATGGTTCTTAATGGCACTTCCCATGTGGAGACTGCAAAATGAAACTCTGGGTAGTTCAGAAGATCTCATAATCACAAAAGAATAAGTCTGATAGAAAATAGGGTTAGCAGCCTTCTTCTACTTTAATGTGTAGAATCTTGGAGAAACCAGGCCTCTTCTTCAGGGCCTAAAATACAGAAAAATATGGGTGAGTCACGGTGTGATGGAATGAGTTGCACCAACCCTAGAATTCATCTTCTTTTGCCTCTAAAGTCCCTTTGTAAAAGCCCAGGTACAGAGATGCTCCTACTTTTCTTCTCAAGAAGTAACAAGAGAAAAAAAAAAAATGGATTAGGCACTGTCTTAGCCAAGTAATCAGACTGACACATCTAAGGGTACATCAACACCATAAGTTAATCTCTTGACCTAGGGTGATGATTAGCCTCATAGTTCCCCAAAAACCTCTACTGCCCGTATACCATTTCCAGAACTGTATTATTGCTTTCCTGGCATAAAAGAATAACCATCTTGGAAGGCACCTATGTTCTCCACCAACCTGAGAAGGCACAGTTAATGTTTGGCAACCGTAAGTTCTGTTTTATTATATGAACTCCCCATTACTACTTCTATGGGAGAAGAACACTTTTCCAATTGTGGCCTGGCTAATAATTACACTATATCTATAGAAAATAGTTTGACCTTAAAGGAGAGAGATAATAAGGTACTTTTAAGAGAAATGGTCTGACCAGAGCTTCATCCACAGCGAGCGACTGACCACCGTCACTGGACCAAAGTGTGACCTGCTGCCTGAGGTTCAGACAGCTTTACAAATCTAATTTGCTTCTTTGATTCACATGTCTCAATTGTCTAGCTATGGAAAACCCACAACAATCCCTTCCAGGAGTAAGTCAGGTTCAAACACAGGAGTCCCTCCACTTCTTAATTTAAGAAATACTCAAAGGAGGTGACATCTGGGACTGTAATTGATACCAGGACATTGGCCATATGTTGATATCCTAAATTGGTGGTCTATCTTTAGAGACTGCTAACACTGATGTAAGTTGAGTTGTTCTTGGGTTATTGCTAGTGAGGAAGTGTTTCAGTTCTATTTATTGTCTGCTAGTGGCAGCAGCCATACCCCAATGTTTCCCCAAGTCAATAAGAAAATTGTATTGTATTTTCTGGTTTCCCTGTTTGACCTTTAGGGGCAAATTCACTAAAGGGCGAATTTTCGCCAGCAAACAATCCACCACACTTCTTGCCAGTTCACCAGGCACAAATTTGTTACAGTACACTAATTCACTAAAATGCGAAGTTGCATCTTAGCAGGCGAACGCTGGCGAAGTTTCCCTATCGTTAATTCATCAGCGCGTCCATTCCATAGCGATCTTTCGCTAGCGTTCAGTTCTGCCGACCG
Source organism: Xenopus laevis (assembly GCF_017654675.1). NCBI lineage: Eukaryota > Metazoa > Chordata > Amphibia > Anura > Pipidae > Xenopus > Xenopus laevis. Next base: position 3,023,742 of record NC_054372.1, on the reverse strand, counting down.
AAACTTCATTAGTACACTTGCGTTTAGGTCAATTTGAATAGGGCAGGTACATGTAGGTCATATATATATATATATATATATATATATATATATATATATATATATATATATATCTTTATTAGGGATGGTGGCCACTTATTATTACAAATGTCCAAAGAAGCAAAAAAAAGACAAGAGATCCTCTAATGCCCTAGACATGAGCCCACCCTAAAACAAATGTGGCATGCCCCTCAAATGTTTGGGGAAAAATGTTAACAGAAAAACCTAATAGTTAGGCCTTTTGAAGACAATCGCCCTTTAAAAAATAAAAAAAACGCCAGCATTTTTTACAACTTTTATGAGTTTCCGGCACACGATTGAGGAGGATGTAGTTTCATCTTATCAGTTCACCAGGTCTAAGCTGGCGAAGGAAACTCTGGCGAAAGAGGTAACGTTCGGTAAAATTCCCACTTTAGTGAATTAGAGCCTGAGCGAAAATGCGCCTGCCAATAGTGTGCGAAACTGCGCTAGAGACAGTCTCTTTCACTAGTGAATTGTCCTCTATGCCTGTTAGTAAATTGGCGATGTCCCTGCGGATGATGACTGGCATCGGACACTTTGCCCTTTAGTAAATCTGCCCCTTAGACTTTATCATTGATAGACTGCATTTATCTGAACACCACCAAGGACAGACATCTCCACTATCTGCATCTCATACTCTGACCCACTCTATTAATGACTGAGGGCATTGAATGATTATTGTGGATAAGGGTGGGGATTGGAGCCAAGTATGTGGTTACAATAAATGATACTCAAGAGTTTGATACACATAAGTGCCTGATAACCCTTTTTTTTCTTCTTCTCCATTCAAATGATTCTGGCATCTGATTCCCAAGAGCTTGGAACACTCTCTAGTCACCAATATAATGCTCTAAATATGTATTTGTGTTAAAAGAGGCTTTGGTGTTGGTTTTAGGTCCTGAAGAAGCTTGTGATGGCATCAGTTGGTCAAGGACAGGTTTCTAAAAGTAGAAGAAGCTCTTACAATTTTTTAGTTGTTCCCCAATAGGACCCATGGCTTCTAATGTGCAAGCGGGAATCTATATTCTCTGCCAAAATGGTTTTCATACCTTTCCATGGCAGAGAAAATCCTCCAACCCAAGTCAACATTCTTATAGGATCCTACATACTGCTGACTACTGATCTTGGGAGTTGCCTCTGGAACTAGTGAAATAATTTTTTCCATACATCTTGGAGAAAAAAGCATCCGACTCTCGGCATCAAGAGATTTCAATAAAGGCAGCTTCAGAGTAGTCAAACTATCTAGGCAATGGAGGCTTCATGAGCCAAAGGCACTTAAACATCCAAACTCCTCGGGAGATAATGTAGTGTCAATTTGCCTGTTCCATAAGAAAGCACCGGAATACAGTTTCTCCGCAAGGTTCCATTTGCCCATAAACCTCACACGGAGTTATAAAAGGGTTGAGTCACCCACCATGCCAAACATGGGTTATTTTACCTGCAACTTATTAACCATTTCTTCAAAAAGTTTCCTGGCCTCGGGGCTGCTGGGGTCCTTGAAGTAATCTGCAATGCCCACTTGTACCACAATGGATTTTAGGTTCCGGCAGACACCTGTAGAACAGACCTGCAGTTACACAGACATCGGGCACATTGTGAGTGTTCACTAAAGGATGGGAGATGGGAACAACACTGCGTGAAACTGGAGCTAACAAGCTGCAGGAGGGGCACTTTATCTCTGCTAATCGAAGTTACCCTTTAACATTATGATATCACTGTTGGCTGGCATGGGTGCTGGCCACCTTTCTCTTTGCCGACCTTAGAAATAAACACTCACTGTTGAAATGCAGGAGGGCTTTGGGTGTGACCGGTGTAGACGTTAACACCAGCATCTCCATGCCTTTCAGACCCTCCCGACAAACCTCTGCTGCCACCTCCTGGTTGATTTCAGTTACGTGGTCCAGCTCTAGAACCTGCAGGCGCATGCAGTTACGGGCTGCGGAAAAGGCAGATGCAAATCAGTTATTGGAATCAAGGAGCCATGAATCTGGGTGTGTATTATCAATTCATATTTATTCTAAGGCTAAAACACATGTGGCATTTTTATCGCCGACACATTTCAGCCAAAGAAGTTCCCGAAATACCTCTTTCTCCAAACACTGACTGGGAATATAGCTGACGTTCACTATAAAACAGAAGCCTTATTTTTTGTCCCCAGATTTGACCATTTCCCACAACTGATGCCGATTGTTCAGGACCCCATGCAGCCAATGGTTGGTTTTTCATTCCCATAGTTTACATTTTTCTGCAGTTTTGACTTGGTCCCCTTTGATTGTAAAATCAGGGTTCTACTGTATTCCAAACATTGTAGAGAATGTAAAATTGTATTTATTATATTAAGGCAAATTTCCAAAATTTTGCCACTTGGTTTCTAAACCTACAAATTGAATATATATCTTTGCTATGGCGTTACTACACTCACTTACCCAGAGAAGAGAGACCCTGCACCCCACAGCCAGCTCCGCCTACTCCCAGTGCTCTCAGGTGGGGCCAACATCGTCCAATCATCTGAAGGCAGCGATTACTAAACCTCGTGGGCTGCTGGCTGTCAGACAGATGAATGACAAATCACAGGTTATTCAGTTAGGGTCACATGGGCAATTTACTGGCAAAACATTGTCACCTGGAAAATCTTGAAAAGTCTTCACTTGCCAACTGGCTGTTCCCATAAGCCAACGTGGGTGGACTTGTCAGAATAGTATATTTCTTGTTTTGTATATAGGCAATATGTAATTAATTGTACCGTGTCACTCCCCACAGATGATGCTACTGCGGCCCCTACTTCCAGGTACTTGGCCTTACAAATAAACCCACGAAATCTGCAAATTCAGGGAATTATACTGCTTTGCAAGGTATATATATATATATATATATATATATATATATATATATGTACAATCCAGCTAGAACTGAATTATAATTCAGGAATGGCCATATATTGGTGCACCTTTACTCTGCTGAGAGGACCATTTATATTTCTAGAGCAGGGGTCCCCAACCTTTTTTACCCATGAGCCACATTCAAATGTAAAAAGAGTTGGGGAGCAACACAAACATGAAAAAGTCACTTGGGTGCCAAATAATGGCTGTGATTGGCTATTTGGTAGCCCCTATTTGGACTTGCAGCTACAGGAGACTCTACTTGGCATTATACTTAGTTCTGGGAGCAACATCCAAGGGGTTAGAGAGCAACATGTTGCTCACGAGCTACTGGTTGGGGATCACTGTACTAGAGGTTCTGATTGCAGCCTCACAAGTATAGAGTTTGGGTACCGTTTGGATGTTTTCCAGGATTGTGCAGTTACGTGTCATTGCTATAACTTACCAGGGATGCAATGGCGCCACCTGGAGGGAGATGATGTCTCTGCAGCCAGCCCCTAATGCCCAAATGACTTCATGACCAACTGGGTCTGTTGAACTCCTGGTTGTGAATGGAAAAGTCAATTGTAACTGCGGCAGTGCAGAACCAAAGACACTAGAGTATGTAACTGTATGTATGTAACAACTGGCAGTTTCTACTAACAATTCCAACATGAATTCTGCACCCACTCATTGTATGTCTCACATCCCCTTCCTCTTAGAATGTAAGCTCTTGTGAGCAGGGCCGTCCCCCTACTGTCTCCTGACAACATCCAATTTTAGGTGTGAATCTCTTTTGGAAAATGTTTATCAGTATATGGTGTCTGTATATTTGAACCCCCATTACGCAGTAAAGTAGTATGTGAAATGATGGCATTGTATAAATAATAATAATATATCTGTCGGTACAAACTGGCAGTACCTGTATGTGACAGCTTGCAGTGCCCGGCAGTAACAACTGGCCAGCCAAAGGGAACGGTCAGTGAGAACATTGGGGCAGTGTGATATACGCAGAATAAGCAGGTTCCCTCCTGTCGCTTTAAGCAGGGACTCCAGCCCGGCCTCGAGGCAGCCTCTAGAAACAGGCAAGAGGCAAAATCTTGATTAGTATCTACACTCATATATATTGATATATGGAACTAGAAAGTCAAAGTATCTACACTCAATATGGAAACAATGAGAACAATCAGTAAGTGTCTTGTCTATGTACAGAGATCGGCCCTTTAATGAACGAGGGCACTTACTGGAGCTGAAATACACATGGGCAATACAAGGCAAAGTACAGTGAGTAGAATGTACGAAATAATCTGTATTTACAGTTTTCATTTGGTTACTGCTTTCTCCAGCCTCCATACCCAGGAGTCTCCAGTTCATTAGAAGAGCTTGGGCCTCACCGTGTGCTTTTCATGTACTCCTCCTTGGTCTCCTTCTTCCCTCGCTGCCGAGGCTTGAGGTTCTGCAGGGTCAGCGAGTGGGTCTGAGTGCACCACTGGGAGAGGGTTACCAGGAACTGCAATAAACAATAATAGCATGGCAGTCACATATGGCAGCCAAAGGGTAGGATCTCAAGAGATGGAGAATGTTCTAAACCTGGAGCATTTATATCATTTTTCTCAATTTCTAATTGATGATCACTATTGTGTTGAGCCAGCAAAGCCAAACCTACAAATAACCATTCATGTTGTAAGTGGAGTGATACTTAATCTCACTATAGCCAGCTGATTGGTTCCTTCCAACCTGTAGAGGGAGAGAGATGGATTAGGCTGATAGCTGTCTCTTACTGACTAAAGGGCCCAGCAGTTGGATATTGATTTCTCTGTGCTGTGAGTGTTGCTAATAGACTCCTAATACATGGATGAGCGGCAGGAGAGAAGAGACACGGGGGTGAGTGCTGATATAGAGACAGATAAGCCCGAGAGTGCTGGAAGTACAGAAATGATAGGAAAGATGAGAGGTGAATGAGAGATAGAGACTGTTTAATTGGGGCTGGGGAGTAAAGAGACGGATGGCTGGATTGGGACCAATTATTGGAGATGGATGTGGATTGGACGCAGCAATTGGATGAAATGTCAAATTCCTTGAGATGGAGCAGCAGATGGAGCAGCAGATGGAGCAGCAGACGGAGCAGCAGATGGAGAAGCAGGGACAGACAGGGAGAGAGGATAATCATTCACTGCCCTGTCCTATGGTTGCACATAACAATAAAACAGAAATGAGTTTGGGTAAACGAGCTGTATATGCAATAAGCTGGGCAGGCTCACTTTGAGTCTAACATGGTAACGTCACGCAGTCATTGGTCACATTCCTTGTGGTTTCTCTCAGGCTGGAGTCCCAAAACTTTCTCTTGTTTCTCAGGAGTAATTGAACAGCGGTTGCCATAGTTACTTGCCAAAAAGGAAGTGAGGGCAGCCCAAACTGGTAATCTGACAGACTGGCATAAAGTGAGCCTGCCCAGCTTGGACCATTGACTGCAGCGAGGCGCATCAGACAGACAGACAGACGCTACACAAATGATCCCCCGCCTCTCACCTACCTTCGGGGACACCCGGGCATTCTCCAGGAACACTCGAGTCCATACGGCTGGATGTCGAGCCACAAATTTCCAGTCTCTGCTGACTTCAGCCGCCCGCAGCAGTGTCTTGGTATCGAGGTAGGTGAAGATGCAGAACAGAGCCGCTCTCATCTTTAGGATCTCGGGGCTGATCACCTCGTTGGAACGAGACGGACTTCCCTTCTCCGGCCTCTGGATCCGCCCATGACAGCGCCCTGCACATTGCAAGCACACACTGCTTAAAGGGATATGTATCAGCATTACACACAGGACTAAAGAACCTTTGCTGCATAGCTAGTCCATTTGCTTTCTTTTAAAAAAAAAAAAAGGAAAATATTTTCAAATTATAATTAAGCATTAAAGTTGCTGCAGGAATCCACCATTTCCTGCCTTTTAGCCACGCCAGTGGGCGGCTCTTGCATTGTGATTGACATGTGACCTGCAGAATGTCTGTTATACATTATAAGTAGCAGAATTAGATTTAAGTGTAACTCCTAAACGTTCCTTCCCTCCAACCCAGCACCCACCTTTAAACCTGCAGCCTCCTGATGGCCGGTTGGAGTTGATCTCTGCCGACCCGACGCTCTCCTGTTCCCAAACTTCTGCCTCCGACTCAGTAGTCCTGGATCCCACGTCAGAGATGTCTCCCTCCTCGCCGTCGGTGCTGTTCCTGTAGGGGCGCCGGTGCCAGTTGTGTATTGCTTGTCTGCGGAGACCTGAGCTGCGACTATTATTGTTCCTCTCAAAGCTGCTGTCTGCTCCCTGATTATTCCCCGTGTACCGGGGACCCTCCAAACTGTCCTCGCCCCCTGCCTGCTCCACGCCGTCACTTTCGTAACCCCCGGAGCTCTGGGATACAGTTTTTACTCTGCCGGAGGCCCTGAGCCATGGAAGGAAAATCACATATTTATCCTAATGCTCTGACTGGGGGGACATTTTGGGAATTCTCATTTCTATATTATTTCTATACTATTTATATACTCCCCCTCCCCCCAGGCTTACCCAATGGAAGAGGAGCGCTGATTGTTAGCGACTGAGTAAGAGCCATGGGAAGCGACTCCAACATGTCGGTCCCTCTGCAGAATTAAAACACACAGGTGCATTGTGGGTAAATTCAGTAATCCCCTATCCACCCCACTCATAACAGGCCAATGGGAAGACAATACGGTTACCTGTCTGGGGGTCACCTTGAACCCGCTCACACTGCATCTGCCCAAACTGCCATTAGGGGTGGAGCCACAACTGCTGATGATCTGGAGCTGTTTCTCCGCCCTGTCGGCTCGGTCCAGGAGCTCCTCGATGAATTGCTGCAGTCGCACCTTGGCGTTGGCTTCCCGACTCGCCGTCTCCTTCAGGAAAACGTCGATCTCTGACACCTCCCTGTTGGACGGGATCAAAAGAGACTCTTTAATGTGGGGTCAGTGTTGTATCTATGCAAAGCCATGTGGTTAATGGGTAAGTGAGCTAGAGTCCTGCGCGGGTTAATTTTTTGGAACCCGACCCGTACCCGCAATCCGGACCCGCAACCCTCATTCATACCCGATTGGACCTGCTACTCGACCCGCAGAACCGCCGACCCGCGTCTATACCCGCACCCGGAAATTCTACCCACAACCCACAGGGTACTGCAGATTTTTGCGGGTAACCCACGGGTACCTGACCCGCTGCAGGACTCTAAAGTGAGCCCAGTACGGCGCCCCCTATTGCTTATTAAGGTACAACGCTCTGATTCTCTGTACTTTCTGTTCCTGGGCTGCTCTCTTTCCTATAGTCAGAAGGGAGGCGGAACCAAGACCTGAATGAGAAGCTGCTCACCCACGTATATACACATATTAGCAATGAAATAAATTGATATATAGGGTTTTATATATAGGAGCAGGCGTCCGGTGCATTATTAACTGTTTACATGTTAATGGACATCTTATATATAAATGCAGGTAAATACAGATTTGTATTGGTGAGTAATTACCTGTTATATAATACACAAAAGCCATGAATATCCTGTAAATTATATCCTTATAAACAGTGAGTTCTGATGTCATCAGTTATAAACGGTGAGTTCTGATGTCATCAGTTATAAACGGTGAGTTCTGATGTCATTTCTGTCACATGACTCACTGAAACTTGTGTATTATAATAAATAAAGTTCCCCCAGTTGTAAAATATGAGGATATTAGAAGTTACCTCGGAGTTCCATGACCTGTATAAAAACACTCAGCCTTCGGCCTCGTACTTTTATATGGTCATGAAACTCCTCGGTAACTTATAATATCCTTATATTTTACAAGAGGGGGTACTTTATTCACTATATAATCATGTCCCTGAATACAGCTCATCATCATCATGTCTCCTTACTATATCCCTACTGTTACTATAGGCACCATCTCTCCCTACTATACCTGCTATCCCACAGTCACACTCCCTTCCCAGAGACTATTATCCCACTGTTACTATAGACACCATCTCTCCCTACTATACTTGCTATCCCACAGTCACACTCACTTCCCAGAGACTATTATCCACTGCTACTATAGGCACCATCTCTCCCTACTATACCTGCTATCCCACAGTCACACTCCCATCCCAGAGACTATTATCCACTGTTACTATAGACACCATCTCTCCCTACTATACCTGCTATCCCACAGTCACACTCCCTTCCCAGAGACTATTATCCCACTGTTACTATAGACACATCTCTCCCTACTATACCTGCTATCCCACAGTCACACTCCCTTCCCAGAGACTATTATCCCACTGTTACTATAGACACATCTCTCCCTACTATACCTACTATCCCACAGTCACACTCCCTTCCCAGAGACTATTATCCACTGTTACTATAGGCACCATCTCTCCCTACTATACCTGCTATCCCACAGTCACACTCCCTTCCCAGAGACTATTATCCCACTGTTACTATAGGCACATCTCTCCCTACTATACCTGCTATCCCACAGTCACACTCCCTTCCCAGAGACTATTATCCACTGTTACTATAGGCACATCTCTCCCTACTATACCTGCTATCCCACATTCACACTCCCTTCCCAGAGACTATTATCCACTGTTACTATAGACACCATCTCTCCCTACTATACCTGCTATCCCACAGTCACACTCCCTTCCCAGAGACTATTATCCCACTGTTACTATAGACACATCTCTCCCTACTATACCTGCTATCCCACAGTCACACTCCCTTCCCAGAGACTATTATCCCACTGTTACTATAGACACATCTCTCCCTACTATACCTGCTATCCCACAGTCACACTCCCTTCCCAGAGACTATTATCCCACTGTTACTATAGACACATCTCTCCCTACTATACCTGCTATCCCACAGTCACACTCCCTTCCCAGAGACTATTATCCACTGTTACTATAGACACCATCTCTCCCTACTATACCTGCTATCCCACAGTCACACTCCCTTCCCAGAGACTATTATCCACTGTTACTATAGGCACCATCTCTCCCTACTATACCTGCTATCCCACAGTCACACTCCCTTCCCAGAGACTATTATCCACTGTTACTATAGACACATCTCTCCCTACTATACCTGCTATCCCACAGTTACACTCCCTTCCCAGAGACTATTATCCACTGTTACTATAGACACCATCTCTCCCTACTATACCTGCTATCCCACAGTCACACTCCCTTCCCAGAGACTATTATCCACTGTTACTATAGACACCATCTCTCCCTACTATACCTGCTATCCCACAGTCACACTCCCTTCCCAGAGACTATTATCCACTGTTACTATAGGCACCATCTCTCCCTACTATACCTGCTATCCCACAGTCACACTCCCTTCCCAGAGACTATTATCCACTGTTACTATAGGCACCATCTCTCCCTACTATACCTGCTATCCCACAGTCACACTCCCTTCCCAGAGACTATTATCCACTGTTACTATAGGCACCATCTCTCCCTACTATACCTGCTATCCCAGTCACACTCCCTTCCCAGAGACTATTATCCCACTGTTACTATAGGCACCATCTCTCCCTACTATACCTGCTATCCCACAGTCACACTCCCTTCCCAGAGACTATTATCCACTGTTACTATAGACACCATCTCTCCCTACTATACCTGCTATCCCACAGTCACACTCCCTTCCCAGAGACTATTATCCCACTGTTACTATAGACACATCTCTCCCTACTATACCTGCTATCCCACAGTCACACTCCCTTCCCAGAGACTATTATCCCACTGTTACTATAGACACATCTCTCCCTACTATACCTGCTATCCCACAGTCACACTCCCTTCCCAGAGACTATTATCCCACTGTTACTATAGACACATCTCTCCCTACTATACCTGCTATCCCACAGTCACACTCCCTTCCCAGAGACTATTATCCACTGTTACTATAGACACCATCTCTCCCTACTATACCTGCTATCCCACAGTCACACTCCCTTCCCAGCGACTATTATCCACTGACTATTATCCCACTGTTACTATAGGCACATCTCTCCCTACTATACCTGCTATCCCACAGTCACACTCCCTTCCCAGAGACTATTATCCCACTGTTACTATAGGCACATCTCTCCCTACTATACCTGCTATCCCACAGTCACACTCCCTTCCCAGAGACTATTATCCCACTGTTACTATAGGCACATCTCTCCCTACTATACCTGCTATCCCACAGTCACACTCCCTTCCCAGAGACTATTATCCCACTGTTACTATAGACACCATCTCTCCCTACTATACCTGCTATCCCACAGTCACACTCCCTTCCCAGAGACTATTATCCACTCTTACTATAGACACATCTCTCCCTACTATACCTGCTATCCCACAGTTACACTACGTTCCCAGAGACTATTATCCACTGTTACTATAGACACCATCTCTCCCTACTATACCTGCTATCCCACAGTCACACTCCCTTCCCAGAGACTATTATCCACTGTTACTATAGACACATCTCTCCCTACTATACCTGCCTATCCCACAGTTACACTCCCTTCCCAGAGACTATTATCCACCTGTTACTATAGACACCATCTCTCCCTACTATACCTGCTATCCCACAGTCACACTCCCTTCCGAGAGACTATTATCCACTGTTACTATAGACACCATCTCTCCCTACTATACCTGCTATCCCACAGTCACACTCCCTTCCCAGAGACTATTATCCACTGTTACTATAGACACCATCTCTCCCTACTATACCTGCTATCCCACAGTCACACTCCCTTCCCAGAGACTATTATCCACTGTTACTATAGACACATCTCTCCCTACTATACCTGCTATCCCACAGTCACACTCCCTTCCCAGAGACTATTATCCACTGTTACTATAGACACCATCTCTCCCTACTATACCTGCTATCCCACAGTCACACTCCCTTCCCAGAGACTATTATCCACTGTTACTATAGACACCATCTCTCCCTACTATACCTGCTATCCCACAGTCACACTCCCTTCCCAGAGACTAATTATCCACTGTTACTATAGACACCATCTCTCCCTACTATACCTGCTATCCCACAGTCACACTCCTTCCCAGAGACTATTATCCACTGTTACTATAGGCACCATCTCTCCCCTACTATACCTGCTATCCCACAGTCACACTCCCTTCCCAGAGACTATTATCCACTGTTACTATAGACACATCTCTCCCTACTATACCTGCTATCCCACAGTTATACTCCCTTCCCAGAGACTATTATCCACTGTTACTATAGACACCATCTCTCCCTACTATACCTGCTATCCCACAGTCACACTCCCTTCCCAGAGACTATTATCCACTGTTACTATAGACACCATCTCTCCCTACTATACCTGCTATCCACAGTCACACTCCCTTCCCAGAGACTATTATCCACTGTTACTATAGGCACCATCTCTCCCTACTAACCTGCTATCCCACAGTCACACTCCCTTCCCAGAGACTATTATCCACTGTTACTATAGACACCATCTCTCCCTACTATACCTGCTATCCCACAGTCACACTCCCTTCCCAGAGACTATTATCCACTGTTACTATAGGCACCATCTCTCCCTACTATACCTGCTATCCCACAGTCACACTCCCTTCCCAGAGACTATTATCCACTGTTACTATAGACACATCTCTCCCTACTATACCTGCTATCCCACAGTTATACTCCCTTCCCAGAGACTATTATCCACTGTTACTATAGACACCATCTCTCCCTACTATACCTGCTATCCCACAGTCACACTCCCTTCCCAGAGACTATTATCCACTGTTACTATAGGCACCATCTCTCCCTACTATACCTGCTATCCCACAGTCACACTCCCTTCCCAGAGACTATTATCCACTGTTACTATAGACACCATCTCTCCCTACTATACCTGCTATCCCACAGTCACACTCCCTTCCCAGAGACTATTATCCACTGTTACTATAGGCACCATCTCTCCCTACTATACCTGCTATCCCACAGTCACACTCCCTTCCCAGAGACTATTATCCACTGTTACTATAGGCACCATCTCTCCCTACTATACCTGCTATCCCACAGTCACACTCCCTTCCCAGAGGACTATTATCCCACTGTTACTATAGGCACCATCTCTCCCTACTATACCTGCTATCCCACAGTCACACTCCCTTCCCAGTGACTATTATCCACTGTTACTATAGGCACCATCTCTCCCTACTATACCTGCTATCCCACAGTCACACTCCCTTCCCAGAGACTATTATCCACTGTTACTATAGGCACCATCTCTCCCTACTATACCTGCTATCCCACAGTCACACTCCCTTCCCAGAGACTATTATCCCACTGTTACTATAGGCACCATCTCTCCCTACTATACCTGCTATCCCACAGTCACACTCCCTTCCCAGAGACTATTATCCCACTGTTACTATAGGCACCATCTCTCCCTACTATACCTGCTATCCCACAGTCACACTCCCTTCCAGAGACTATTATCCACTGTTACTATAGGCACCATCTCTCCCTACTATACCTGCTATCCCACAGTCACACTCCCTTCCCAGAGACTATTATCCACTGTTACTATAGGCACATCTCTCCCTACTATACCTGCTATCCCACATTCACACTCCCTTCCCAGAGACTATTATCCACTGTTACTATAGACACCATCTCTCCCTACTATACCTGCTATCCCACAGTCACACTCCCTTCCCAGAGACTATTATCCCACTGTTACTATAGACACATCTCTCCCTACTATACCTGCTATCCCACAGTCACACTCCCTTCCCAGAGACTATTATCCCACTGTTACTATAGACACATCTCTCCCTACTATACCTGCTATCCCACAGTCACACTCCCTTCCCAAAGACTATTATCCCACTGTTACTATAGACACATCTCTCCCTACTATACCTGCTATCCCACAGTCACACTCCCTTCCCAGAGACTATTATCCACTGTTACTATAGACACCATCTCTCCCTACTATACCTGCTATCCCACAGTCACACTCCCTTCCCAGAGACTATTATCCACTGTTACTATAGGCACCATCTCTCCCTACTATACCTGCTATCCCACAGTCACACTCCCTTCCCAGAGACTATTATCCACTGTTACTATAGACACATCTCTCCCTACTATACCTGCTATCCCACAGTTACACTCCCTTCCCAGAGGACTATTATCCACTGTTACTATAGACACCATCTCTCCCTACTATACCTGCTATCCCACAGTCACACTCCCTTCCCAGAGACTATTATCCACTGTTACTATAGACACCATCTCTCCCTACTATACCTGCTATCCCACAGTCACACTCCCTTCCCAGAGACTATTATCCACTGTTACTATAGGCACCATCTCTCCCTACTATACCTGCTATCCCACAGTCACACTCCCTTCCCAGAGACTATTATCCACTGTTACTATAGGCACCATCTCTCCCTACTATACCTGCTATCCCACAGTCACACTCCCTTCCCAGAGACTATTATCCACTGTTACTATAGGCACCATCTCTCCCTACTATACCTGCTATCCCACAGTCACACTCCCTTCCCAGAGACTATTATCCCACTGTTACTATAGGCACCATCTCTCCCTACTATACCTGCTATCCCACAGTCACACTCCCTTCCCAGAGACTATTATCCACTGTTACTATAGACACCATCTCTCCCTACTATACCTGCTATCCCACAGTCACACTCCCTTCCCAGAGACTATTATCCCACTGTTACTATAGACACATCTCTCCCTACTATACCTGCTATCCCACAGTCACACTCCCTTCCCAGAGACTATTATCCCACTGTTACTATAGACACATCTCTCCCTACTATACCTGCTATCCCACAGTCACACTCCCTTCCCAGAGACTATTATCCCACTGTTACTATAGACACATCTCTCCCTACTATACCTGCTATCCCACAGTCACACTCCCTTCCCAGAGACTATTATCCCACTGTTACTATAGACACATCTCTCCCTACTATACCTGCTATCCCACAGTCACACTCCCTTTCCCAGAGACTATTATCCACTGTTACTATAGGACACCATCTCTCCCTACTATACCTGCTATCCCACAGTCACACTCCCTTCCCAGCGACTATTATCCACTGTTACTATAGGCACATCTCTCCCTACTATACCTGCTATCCCACAGTCACACTCCCTTCCCAGAGACTATTATCCCACTGTTACTATAGGCACCATCTCTCCCTACTATACCTGCTATCCCACAGTCACACTCCCTTCCCAGAGACTATTATCCCACTGTTACTATAGGCACATCTCTCCCTACTATACCTGCTATCCCACAGTCACACTCCCTTCCCAGAGACTATTATCCCACTGTTACTATAGGCACCATCTCTCCCTACTATACCTGCTATCCCACAGTCACACTCCCTTCCCAGAGACTATTATCCCACTGTTACTATAGACACCATCTCTCCCTACTATACCTGCTATCCCACAGTCACACTCCCTTCCCAGAGACTATTATCCACTGTTACTATAGACACATCTCTCCCTACTATACCTGCTATCCCACAGTACACTCCCTTCCCAGAGACTATTATCCACTGTTACTATAGACACCATCTCTCCCTACTATACCTGCTATCCCACAGTCACACTCCCTTCCCAGAGACTATTATCCACTGTTACTATAGACACCATCTCTCCCTACTATACCTGCTATCCCACAGTCACACTCCCTTCCCAGAGACTATTATCCACTGTTACTATAGACACCATCTCTCCCTACTATACCTGCTATCCCACAGTCACACTCCCTTCCCAGAGACTATTATCCACTGTTACTATAGACACCATCTCTCCCTACTATACCTGCTATCCCACAGTCACACTCCCTTCCCAGAGACTATTATCCACTGTTACTATAGACACATCTCTCCCTACTATACCTGCTATCCCACAGTCACACTCCCTTCCCAGAGACTATTATCCACTGTTACTATAGACACCATCTCTCCCTACTATACCTGCTATCCCACAGTCACACTCCCTTCCCAGAGACTATTATCCACTGTTACTATAGACACCATCTCTCCCTACTATACCTGCTATCCCACAGTCACACTCCCTTCCCAGAGACTATTATCCACTGTTACTATAGACACCATCTCTCCCTACTATACCTGCTATCCCACAGTCACACTCCCTTCCCAGAGACTATTATCCACTGTTACTATAGGCACCATCTCTCCCTACTATACCTGCTATCCCACAGTCACACTCCCTTCCCAGAGACTATTATCCACTGTTACTATAGACACATCTCTCCCTACTATACCTGCTATCCCACAGTTATACTCCCTTCCCAGAGACTATTATCCACTGTTACTATAGACACCATCTCTCCCTACTATACCTGCTATCCCACAGTCACACTCCCTTCCCAGAGACTATTATCCACTGTTTACTATAGACACCATCTCTCCCTACTATACCTGCTATCCCACAGTCACACTCCCTTCCCAGAGGACTATTATCCACTGTTACTATAGGCACCATCTCTCCCTACTATACCTGCTATCCCACAGTCACACTCCCTTCCCAGAGACTATTATCCACTGTTACTATAGACACCATCTCTCCCTACTATACCTGCTATCCCACAGTCACACTCCCTTCCCAGAGACTATTATCCACTGTTACTATAGGCACCATCTCTCCCTACTATACCTGCTATCCCACAGTCACACTCCCTTCCCAGAGACTATTATCCACTGTTACTATAGACACATCTCTCCCTACTATACCTGCTATCCCACAGTTATACTCCCTTCCCAGAGACTATTATCCACTGTTACTATAGACACCATCTCTCCCTACTATACCTGCTATCCCACAGTCACACTCCCTTCCCAGAGACTATTATCCACTGTTACTATAGGCACCATCTCTCCCTACTATACCTGCTATCCCACAGTCACACTCCCTTCCCAGAGACTATTATCCACTGTTACTATAGACACCATCTCTCCCTACTATACCTGCTATCCCACAGTCACACTCCCTTCCCAGAGACTATTATCCACTGTTACTATAGGCACCATCTCTCCCTACTATACCTGCTATCCCACAGTCACACTCCCTTCCCAGAGACTATTATCCACTGTTACTATAGGCACCATCTCTCCCTACTATACCTGCTATCCCACAGTCACACTCCCTTCCCAGAGACTATTATCTCACTGTTACTATAGACACCATCTCTCCCTACTATACCTGCTATCCCACAGTCACACTCCCTTCCCAGAGACTATTATCCACTGTTACTATAGGTACCATCTCTCCCTACTATACCTGCTATCCCACAGTCACACTCCCTTCCCAGAGACTATTATCCACTGTTACTATAGACACCATCTCTCCCTACTATACCTGCTATCCCACAGTCACACTCCCTTCCCAGAGACTATTATCCCACTGTTACTATAGACACCATCTCTCCCTACTATACCTGCTATCCCACAGTCACACTCCCTTCCCAGAGACTATTATCCACTGTTACTATAGACACCATCTCTCCCTACTATACCTGCTATCCCACAGTCACACTCCCTTCCCAGAGACTATTATCCCACTGTTACTATAGGCACCATCTCTCCCTACTATACCTGCTATCCCACAGTCACACTCCCTTCCCAGAGACTATTATCCCACTGTTACTATAGGCACCATCTCTCCCTACTATACCTACTATCCCACAGTCACACTCTCTTCCATGAATTGTGGCGGGTACAAGAGAATACTATTATTGGCATCGTTTTATGGTATCTCTCTATAAAGCCTATGAAGAAACTTAGGGGGCTGTTCCTGCTGAATAGTGTTAGCACAGGAGAATACGACAATGGTGTTACACAATTATTATTCTGAGGTTAGTAGACATACTTCGGGTCTCTGTCATGTTCCAGAAGATTTGCTTTGCCTGTTCACACCTCTGAGGGTATTAATATACCTTTCTCACAGGAGTTCTGAGAAGAGCCATTAAATAGAAACTTTTGTCACCTAAATCTCACTTGCGTCATGTAGATCAGGCGCCAAAGCAAACACATGGGGGGGAGGTGGAGTTGACTACCAATAAAGGCTGTCTGGGGGCTGCAGATAGGGGGGTATATAGCAGCATTTCTAGGTAAGAAGGTGTAACAGAGCAAAATGGGACCAAAGGACAATATGGAGACAGTGGGGCAAGATGGAGACAGTAGGACACGGTGGGGCAGTAGGGCAAGATGGTACAGTAAGTAACAGTTTATATCAGTGTGACAAACTTACAGCCTATCAGTATCCTCTGACAACCCAGAAATTCTGTTTTACTGTAAAGTCCTGTTGGTTAACTAACACCTGCCATGCATGAGCCTTTATTAAATGAGTTTATGTACAATGCACTGCCAAAGCTTTGCATGAAATACCCATTTTATTATACATTTAATCTCCCTTTCCAATGCTCACAGGGTGGCACAGAACTCTAGACAAATGTGCAGAGCTCAGCAGTGTTCTGCTTGAGAAATGCCGAATGCTGTGTGTAGCTGGAGCTTTCATTTGAAAAATACATTTTCAGGGAGTCCATAGGGCCACAGCATGCTGGTACTGCACATTGAGTATCTGTTACCCACAGCTAGTTAATGACATTTAAAGAGTGTGACAAACAGACATCATCAATGTGGAAGAGTATGGGGTTGTTGTATAAGATAGAAAGTTGGAAGAGTATGGGGTTGATGAATATGATGGTAAAGTGGAAGAGTATGGGGTTGGTGGATAAGATAGGAACTTGGAAGAGTATGGGGTTGGTGCATGTGATGGGAAAGTAGAAGAGTATTGGGTTGGTGTATAAGATAGAAGAGTGGAATACTATGGAGTTGGTGCATATAATGGGAAAGTGGAAGATTATGGGGATGATGGATATGATGGGAAAGTGGAAGAGTATGGGGTTGATGAATATGATGGCAAAGGTGAAGAGTATGGGGTTGGTACATTTCATGGCAAAGTGGAAGAGTATGGGGTTGGTGGATAAGATAGAAAAGAGCATGGTGTTGGTGCATGTGATGGGAAAGTGGAAGATTATGGGGTTGGTTGATATGATGGGAAAGTGGAAGAGTATGGATTTGGTGCATATGATGGGAAAATGGAAGAATAAGGGGTTGGTGGATATTATAGGAAAGTGGAAGAGTATGAGGTTGGTGGATATTATAGGAAAGTGGAAGAGTATGGGGTTGGTGGATATGATGGGAAAGTGGAAGAGTATGAGGTTGGTGGATGTGATGGCAAAGTGGAAGAGTATGAGGTTGGTGGATAAGATAGGAAAGTGGAAGAGTATGGGGTTGTTTGATATGACGGGAAAGTGGAAGAGTATGGAGTTGGTGCATATGATGGGAAAGTGGAAGAGTAATGGGTTGGTGGATATGATGAGAAAGTGTATGAATCAGGTTTGGACTGGGAGGCCAAAGCAGCCCCCACCAGCCCACTAAAACATGACTGTCTATGGCATCTTACAGCAGTCCCTCTGGCATTTGATGGGAAAGTGGAAGAGTATGGGGTTGGTGGATGTTATGAGAAAGTGGATGAGTATGGGGTTGGTGGATGTTATGAGAAAGTGGATGAGTATGGGGTTGGTGGATGTTATGAGAAAGTGGATGAGTATGGGGTTGGTGCATATGATGGGGAAGTGGAAGAATATGAATCTGAATCAGGTTTGGACTGGGAGTCAAAATAGGACCAGGCATTCCAAGTACACAAAGGCCCAAACAGCCCCCACAGCCCACTAAATAATCATGGTCTATGGCATCTTATAGCAGCCCCTCTGGCTTTTGCCAGAACCTATGTATTGCCAGTTCGGTCTGATATGAGTGTGGGCGATATGATGGGAAAGAGAAAGAGTATAGTAGTGGGAGATATGTCTTTGTGCAAGACATGTGTATAAATTTCAATCCCTGGGAATGCTGTTTTGTTTTGTAGCTTCTCGGGGGTATTAGTATTAGTATTAAGGCACCCTACACACAGGTAAGTTACTTTTAGTTACACATACACACTTACTGCTTTTTCTTGGTGAGTTCCTGTTCTTTCTGCACCAGGTCCTGCTTGAGGGAGGCCAGCATCTCCACGCTTACGTCTACCTGTCGTGTGAGCTCCGAGGCCCTGTCCTCCAGCTCTTCCTTCTCTCGGCTCAGGCGTACACTCTCCTGCTTTGCTTTATCCAGCTCCGAGCTCTTCCTCTCTAACTCGACTTGCAATCGGCCAACCTGGGTGGCTATTTTTTGCTCTACTTCCTCTGTTAGTTTCTCCAGTCTCTTGTCCACTTCCAGTTTCTCAAAGGCTCGGACCTTTAACCTAGCAAGCCCTTCCTCATAGGCAGCATCCACTGCAGCTGATGCTGCTGCTGCCACTGCTGCTGGCGGTGGGGAATGTGAGGCCATGGCTGTCTTAGTGAATATGTCCGCTAGGGGAATGTCCCCCTCTTGCGTGTAACGTGAAGAAGATGGACTCAAGTCTTCAACTTGGACTAAGTCTTGGGTAAATATCTGCTCTTTGCCCTGAAAAGATGTGCTCTCAAAGACTTCCCTGCGGTGTGTTGGGGTCAAAAGAGCAGCCTCACTGGTTATGGGGAAGATGGCGGCATCACAAATGCTGTTGGTCTTGGACAAGACATAGAGGGTCTCATAGGTGTGGTTGTATTCCAAGTGAGCCCTCAAGGAGGACAAGCTCCGGAAACGTTTGTGCTCACCACACCTAGGGCACCGATAAGGCAGGTCCAAAGAGGCCATTCCTCAGCTCACAATGTTGTGTCTATTAGTCAGCCCCAAACACAGTGGGTAGATGCTGAGGGTCATGGTGTGTTCGGTATCCTTGATGAGACAGATCCTTGGGTGAAGAACCAATGTATAGGCCTTTGGAGGCAAACTTTCATTTCTGAAGAAGCTATTGAGAAACTGGGCAGCTTAGGAAGTCTCTCGAAGATTCACGATTCAGATTTCTCTCCCAACAGAGGGCAAGCTCTTCAGAATCTGAAATGGGATAAACATTTCTCATTAGATGCAAAGACATGAGCTGACACGAGCACTTACTGATCCTACACAATAGGGCCCATTTACACAGAGCTGGCCACAAGCCGGTGCTTTATTTATTTTGTGCAAAATGAAGAAGGCAAATTTGGCTCCTTCCCTCTAATTCCCACTCATCCCTGGCACAGCTGTCTCCCCCTCATCCCTCTCTAGACCCTTGAAACTCACTCTCTATAATTATTGTGTTACTAACGGTTAACTCCTAACAGACTGGCTACACTACTTGCTCTTACTCATATCACCCCAGTCTGCTGCTGCAGGCTGTGCAGGATTCCATACAAACAGGCATTTGAACTCATTGTTGTGGTTTCTAAGTAGTCAGGATGGGACTGAGTGTTGCCTAAATTGTCTCTTTTTTAAAAGCCAAGATGGAGACTGTAGGAGAAGGTGAAGAAAGTAGGGCAAGATGGAGACAGTAGGGAAAGATGGAGACAAATGGGCAAGATGTAAACAATATGGCAAGATAGAGACAGCCGAGCAATATGTAGACATCAGGGCAAGATGAAGACAATAAGGCATAATAGAGACAGTAGGGCAAGATGGAGTCAGTAGGGCAAAATTCAGATAGTACAAGTATTGTCAACAACAGGACAAGATGAAGACAGAAGCCAAGATGGAGACAACAGGGCAATATGGAGACAGGGCAATGATGGAGACAGCAGGGCAAGATGGAGACAGCAGGGCAAGATGGAGACAGTAGGACAAGATGGAGACAGTAGGGCAAGATGGAGACAGTAGGACAAGATGGAGACAGTAGGACAAGATGGAAACAGTAGGGCAAGATGGCAACAGTAGGAGAAGACATAGACAAAAGGCAAGATAGAACAAGATGGAGACAGTAGGACAAGATGGAGACAGTAGGACAAGATGGAGACAGTAGGACAAGATGAAGACAGTAGGACAAGATTAAGACAGTAGGACAAGATGAAGACAGTAGGACAAGATGGAGACAGTAGGGCAAGATGGAGACAGTAGGACAAGATCAAGACAGTAGACAGCAAGATGACAACTTTAAGAAAAGATGGAGACAATATCAGTGTTGCCTGCCTGCAGCCCTTTATCTTGCTATCGCAAGGTGCAGGGAGTCGTATTTTTATGGAACCTGAAGAACCAGTTTGGACATTCCTACTTTTATATAAAAAATGGGGCCCCATATAGTCAGTCTCTTTGACTCCAGCTGTGTTCAGCATAACCATTATCCTTTACAACATGGCCATTGGCAGTTGGGATTCTGTGAGTTGTAGTTCAACCAAAATTCAACATGTTGGACACTTTGGGCCCTGAATGACAGATTCCCAGAATCGCGTCGCAGTGAAAGGGTTAGTGTACAGCGCAGGCCACACATCAGACTCAAAGACATTGCTGACTGGCTACTCCGGGAATCTTCTTATTAAGTTATTGGGGGGGGGGCGGCTTTCAGACAGTGCCAGTTGCCAAGCAACCCTCTCATTTATCTCTATCCTTATAAACATCCCCTCACTATAGGGGTCATGTGGAATAATGCGTCCTGATTGGATGTCACCAGGCGGATTTATTAACAGCAGGAGAACAGCTCACTGCTGGGTCTGACTTCTAAGATCAGAACCTCTTGTCCAATTAATTGGCTTAAGGTGGCCATACACGGGCCGATAAAAGCTGGAGACAGACCGAGTGGGAGCTTATTGGCCCATGTATGGGGCCCTCGATATCTGGCCGAAAGTTGGACTTCTAATATCCTTATCATTTACAGTAGGGGGTACATTATCCCTTATAATACATGAGTGACACTCAGAGTTCCCTGTATAACTCAGCCTGCAGCCTTGTGCCTTTATATGGTCACAGAACAACCCCTCAGTGACTTCTAATATCCTTATCATTTACAGTAGGGGGTACATTATCCCTTATAATACATGAGTGATACTCAGAGTTCCCTGTATAACTCAGCCTGCAGCCTTGTGCCTTTATATGGTCACAGAACAACCCCTCAGTGACTTCTAATATCCTTATCATTTACAGTAGGGGGTACATTATCCCTTATAATACATGAGTGATACTCAGAGTTCCCTGTATAACTCAGCCTGCAGCCTTGTGCCTTTATATGGTCACAGAACAACCCCTCAGTGACTTCTAATATCCTTATCATTTACAGTAGGGGGTACATTATCCCTTATAATACATGAGTGATACTCAGAGTTCCCTGTATAACTCAGCCTGCAGCCTTGTGCCTTTATATGGTCACAGAACAACCCCTCAGTGACTTCTAATATCCTTATCATTTACAGTAGGGGGTACATTATCCCTTATAATACATGAGTGATACTCAGAGTTCCCTGTATAACTCAGCCTGTACCTTGTGCCTTTATATGGTCACAGAACAACCCCTCAGTGACTTCTAATATCCTTATCATTTACAGTAGGGGGTACATTATCCCTTATAATACATGAGTGATACTCAGAGTTCCCTGTATAACTCAGCCTGCAGCCTTGTGCCTTTATATGGTCACAGAACAACCCCTCAGTGACTTCTAATATCCTTATCATTTACAGTAGGGGGTACATTATCCCTTATAATACATGAGTGATACTCAGAGTTCCCTGTATAACTCAGCCTGTACCTTGTGCCTTTATATGGTCACAGAACAACCCCTCAGTGACTTCTAATATCCTTATCATTTACAGTAGGGGTACATTATCCCTTATAATACATGAGTGATACTCAGAGTTCCCTGTATAACTCAGCCTGCAGCCTTGTGCCTTTATATGGTCACAGAACAACCCCTCAGTGACTTCTAATATCCTTATCATTTACAGTAGGGGGTACATTATCCCTTATAATACATGAGTGATACTCAGAGTTCCCTGTATAACTCAGCCTGCAGCCTTGTGTCTTTATATGGTCACAGAACAACCCCTCAGTAACTTCTAATATCCTTATCATTTACAGTAGGGGGTACATTATCCCTTATAATACATGAGTGAT
Source organism: Xenopus laevis (assembly GCF_017654675.1). Taxonomy (NCBI): domain Eukaryota; kingdom Metazoa; phylum Chordata; class Amphibia; order Anura; family Pipidae; genus Xenopus; species Xenopus laevis. The sequence continues at coordinate 3,000,725 of NC_054372.1, read as the reverse complement.
ACTCAGAGTTCCCTGTATAACTCAGCCTGCAGCCTTGTGCCTTTATATGGTCACAGAACAACCCCTCAGTGACTTCTAATATCCTTATCATTTACAGTAGGGGGTACATTATCCCTTATAATACATGAGTGATACTCAGAGTTCCCTGTATAACTCAGCCTGCAGCCTTGTGCCTTTATATGGTCACAGAACAACCCCTCAGTGACTTCTAATATCCTTATCATTTACAGTAGGGGGTACATTATCCCTTATAATACATGAGTGATACTCAGAGTTCCCTGTATAACTCAGCCTGCAGCCTTGTGCCTTTATATGGTCACAGAACAACCCCTCAGTGACTTCTAATATCCTTATCATTTACAGTAGGGGGTACATTATCCCTTATAATACATGAGTGATACTCACAGTTCCCTGTATAACTCAGCCTGCAGCCTTGTGTCTTTATATGGTCACAGAACAACCCCTCAGTGACTTCTAATATCCTTATCATTTACAGTAGGGGGTACATTATCCCTTATAATACATGAGTGATACTCAGAGTTCCCTGTATAACTCAGCCTGCAGCCTTGTGCCTTTATATGGTCACAGAACAACCCCTCAGTGACTTCTAATATCCTTATCATTTACAGTAGGGGGTACATTATCCCTTATAATACATGAGTGATACTCACAGTTCCCTGTATAACTCAGCCTGCAGCCTTGTGTCTTTATATGGTCACAGAACAACCCCTCAGTGACTTCTAATATCCTTATCATTTACAGTAGGGGGTACATTATCCCTTATAATACATGAGTGATACTCAGAGTTCCCTGTATAACTCAGCCTGCAGCCTTGTGCCTTTATATGGTCACAGAACAACCCCTCAGTGACTTCTAATATCCTTATCATTTACAGTAGGGGGTACATTATCCCTTATAATACATGAGAGATACTTATAATTTACAGTAGGGGGTTATTAAAGTAGAGGTACATTATCACATAGCATATATGAGTGGCAACACCTTATGGTTAAACAGTGAAGAGATTGACACTGGGGGGTTACAATCAGCCTCACTCTAGGGGCTGGGGGTAATTGACTGGCTATTTCCCTGGGGCTGATCCATCTCCTGTGTAATCACTAGTAATGGCTAAATGAATTCCTTCCCAGGTCTCTCGAGGGAATCACTGACCGTCAGTGCCAAGTACAGAGTAACCCCTCCCCTGCCACAACATTCCTATTCTTCCACCCCAAACACTTACTTTCTCCAGAATTGAACCTAAGTGACATGTAATGAACATTGTCTCAGTTTAAAGGGTAAGTGCAAATATGTACTTACCCAGATACACAGCTCTAGTTCTCTGTACTTTTTGGGCTGCTCTCTTTCCCATGGTCATGGTGAGTGACATTGGAGTTGCTGAGAAATCAGGGGGATTCCCATGGTGCTTTTCAGTAGTGGCAGTGTAAAGCAAGTTGATTTGGCCACAGAGGGGTGTCCTTACACCTGCTTTATAATTCTTCACTTGCTTAAAGGGGCTGTTCCCTTTTAAATGAACTGTCAGTATAATGTAGAGAGGGTTTGCAATTGGTTTTTATTTTTTATTATTTGTGGTTTTTGACTTATTTAGCTTTTTATTCAGCAGCTCTCCAGTTTGCAATGTCAGTCATGCGATACACTAACAACCATGCACTGATTTGAATAAGAAACCGAAATATGAATAGGAGAGACCTGAATAGAAAGATGAGGAATAGAAAGTAGCAATAACAATAAAAATGTGGTTTTAGGTGGGGTCAGAAAGATTCAGAAAGAAAAAGTCAAATAATTCAGAAACGATAAAAAAATAAATAATGAAGATGAATTGAAGAGTTGCTTAGAATTGGCCATTCTACAAATTACTAAAAGTGAACTAAAGGTGAAGCACCCCTTTAATGATCCTTTTAAATCTGGTCCAAGCCCCACCCCCTTCTTGACCATAGGAAAGAGAGTAGCACAGGCAATTGAATGCAGATAGCTTTATAGATTATTATAAAGCAAAGCACATTTGCCCCTTTTCCAAGGGGTGCTGGGAGTTGTCACTAACAGTCATATTCAGTGCCACTTTTATCTACCCCCCTATTCCAGAGACCCAAACATTTAGCCCCATGTATGTGGGTTCAGTTTCCAGTATAGGCGTGGGAGCTGCCATATTGAGTATATAGAGTATATAGAGTGTATACAGTGTATATATGTTACTGGACTCAACAATGGAAGTCTTATGTGCAGGTCTCTGGGAATCCTAGGACACAGCTGATTGTTATACAGAGGCTGGTACACACAATCACAGACACCCCATTGTTACAGTATGTTGTTAAACTATAACTTTACGCATTATCTAGAAACTGAGCTGCCCGGCAGAAGAGCTTGCACTTGCTCCGCCCATTACCGTACAGGCTTTGCGGTTATATTTAGCCCTCTGAACTTTTTATAGTATTAATATGAAATCTTTGTGTGGTTTCCATGACAATTTATGCGCAACTAATCGATGGCAATAAAAACAGCAGCAGAGATTGGAGTAAAGAGCAGAGGGGAACATTCGTTAAAATCCACCGAGATGTGGAGATCGCGTGTTGCCACTGGGGCCCTTTGGCCTCTTGCTTTTTTGCTCTCTGTTACCCCTTAGGCTGTTATTGCACCTCAAGTGGCAGAGCTGGACAGTACAGGGGTACAGGTGCAGAATGGAGTATAACACCTGCTCTAGTGCTGAGAGTAAGGACAGAGCCCAAGTGCAAGTGGAACGTGCGCCACCAAAACCTCACACACCCCAAGCACTTTTGTTAAATTCATTCTTTCAAGAACAGAAGAAGCCACACACATTTCTAGCATACTGGCCTATGGAAAGAGTCCTAGATACAAACCAACAACAGGTGAATATATCCCCATACCCCCATCTTTCCTTGCTGTCTCTATCTTGTCCTACTGTCTCCATCTTGTCCTACTGTCTCTATATTGCCCTACTGTCTCCATCTTGTCCTACTGTCGCATCTTGTCCTACTATATTCATCTTGCTCAACTGTCTATCTTGCTCTACTCTCCACCTTGCCCTGATCTCTCGATATTGCTCTACTCTCTCCATTTTGCCATACTGTCTTCATCTTGTTGTACTGTATGTTGCCCTACTGTCTCCATCTTGTCCTACTGTCTCCATCTTGTCCTACTGTCTCCATCTTATCCTACTGTCGCCATCTTGTCCTACTGTCTCCATCTTGTCCTACTGTCTCTATCTTGTCCTACTGTCTCCATCTTGTCCTACTGTCTCTATCTTGTCCTACTGTCTCCATCTTGTCCTACTGTCTCCATCTTGTCCTACTGTCTCCATCTTATCCTACTGTCGCCATCTTGTCCTACTGTCTCCATCTTGTCCTACTGTCTTCATCTTGCCCTACTGTCTCCATCTTGCTCTACTGTCTCCATCTTGCTCTTCTATCTCTATCTTGCCATATTCTCTCCATCGTGATCTACTCTCTTCATCTTGTCCTACTGTTTCCATCTTGTCCTACTGTCTCCATCTTGTCCTACTGTCTCCATCTTGTCCTACTGTCTCCATCTTGTCCTACTGTCTCCATCTTGTTCTACTGTCTCTATCTTGTTCTACTGTCTCTATCTTGTCCTACTGTCTCCTTTTTAACATACTGTCTACATCTTGCCCTACTGTCTCCATCTGCCCTATTTTTATCTTTCCCTACAGTCTCCATCTTTCCCTACTGTCTCCATCTTGCCCTACTGTCTCCATCTTGTCCAACTGTTTCCATCTTGTCCTACTGTCTCCATCTTGTCTTACTGTCTCCATCTTGTCTTACTGTCTCCATCTTGTCCTACTGTCTCCATCTTGTCCTACTGTCTCCATCTTGTCTTACTGTCTCCATCTTGTCTTACTGTCTCCATCTTGTCCTACTGTCTCCATCTTGTCTTACTGTCTCCATCTTGTCCTACTGTCTCCATCTTGTCATACTGTCTCCATCTTGTCTTACATTCTCCATCTTGTCCTACTGTCTCCATCTTGTCATACTGTCTCCATCTTGTCTTACTGTCTCCATCTTGTCTTACATTCTCCATCTTGTCCTACTGTCTCCATCTTGTCTTACTGTCTCCATCTTGTCCTACTGTCTCCATCTTGTCATACTGTCTCCATCTTGTCTTACTGTCTCCATCTTGTCCTACTGTCTCCATCTTACCCTACTGTCTCTATCTTGCTCTTCTGTCCCCATCTTGAATATCTGTCTTGCCCAACTGTCTCCATCTTGTCCTTGTCACAAACTGCACCCTAAATCCAGAATGAGTGCTGGGCTCCCTGGCCTAGGCTCTTGCTTCTGCCTTTAACAGCCGGGTTTCACCTCCGGAGGAGCCCTCAGCTAATTGGATGCTGACAAATTATAAGAAGGGAGGAGTCAAGCAATGGTTCTGGATGCGTAAAGGGGCATGGTGATTAGCAAAGTTTTGGATGGAAGATACAGTTATGGGAGTAGACAAAGCGTAGTCAGACAGGCCGGGGTCGGTGCGGGCAGAGTTCAAGCAAGGTCAGACAGGCTGAATCAGTGCAGGCAGCGTCCAAGGGTAGTCAGGCAGGTAAGGGTCAAACCAGAAGAATCAGAATAGTCAGGGAGGCAAGGGTCAATAACGATGGAATCAGAATAGTCAGGCAGACAATGATCAGGATACACAGAATTCAGGATAGTCAGACAGGCAGGATCAGTAACAGGGATCAGACTCACCCAGGAAACTAAACGAGTTTGACCTAACAACGGGCAATGAGTTTGAAGCAGAGGAATACCTATGTACCATCTCTCTGTACAGACTATGAGCAAACTTAGGGGACTGTTCCTGCTGAATTGTGCTTAGTACAGGGAATACCTATGTACCATAGTTTTATGGGATCTCTCTGTACAGACTATGAGCAAACTTAGGGACTGTTCCTGCTGAATTGTGCTTAGTACAGGGAATACCTATGCTGCCATAGTTTTATGGGATCTCTCTGTACAGACTGAGCAAACTTAGGGGACTGTTCCTGCTGAATTGTGCTTAGTACAGAGGAATACCTATGTACCATAGTTTTATGGGATCTCTCTGTACAGACTATGAGCAAACTTAGGGACTGTTCCTGCTGAATTGTGCTTAGTACAGGGAATACCTATGCTGCCATAGTTTTATGGGATCTCTCTGTACAGACTGAGCAAACTTAGGGACTGTTCCTGCTGAATTGTGCTTAGTACAGGGAATACCTATGCTGCCATAGTTTTATGGGATCTCTCTGTACAGACTATGAGCAAACTTAGGGACTGTTCCTGCTGAATTGTGCTTAGTACAGGGAATACCTATGCTGCCATAGTTTTATGGGATCTCTCTGTACAGACTATGAGCAAACTTAGGGACTGTTCCTGCTGAATTGTGCTTAGTACAGGGGATACCTATGCTGCCATAGTTTTATGGGATCTCTCTGTACAGACTATGAGCAAACTTAGGGGACTGTTCCTGCTGAATTGTGCTTAGTACAGGGAATACCTATGTACCATAGTTTTATGGGATCTCTCTGTACAGACTGAGCAAACTTAGGGGACTGTTCCTGCTGAATTGTGCTTAGTACAGGGAATACCTATGCTGCCATAGTTTTATGGGATCTCTCTGTACAGACTATGAGCAAACTTAGGGGCTGTTCCTGCTGAATACTTAAGCTGCCATAAGACATATAAATAATTGGGTATAACTGGGTTGGCCCAGACCTCTATGACAGTTCAGGAAGGAATAAGTGACCAGAATGGGGGGAAGACTTTGTGTCACTATTAACTCAGATATGAGAAGTAGGTGAAATATTCAGCGGCTGAAAGTACATGGAGCTCTGCGCATCACACTTATGACATCACACTTATGACATCACACGTATAAACACAAGCAATAGGCTACTGTACATGTCACTGTAATGCTTATGTAACGGAGGTGGCGCAGGACTGACAAACTGCACTCGTGTGATTCATTCCGGCCATTTCTGCTTAATATCGAGTCTCCTCACTCCCCGACCCTCTGCTCTATATTTATGTATATCTGCCTGGAGAATGTATTGGGGGGTCTATACTGTGTATGAAATACACCAAGACCCTGAAGAGCTTGCTGTGCAGTTGCCATAGCAACCAAAATCCACCGCATTTACTGAGAGTTAACCCTTTCTGTCTTACAAATCATAAGCCCAGTGGAAATCAATGAGTTAACCCCTTTTATTACAACAGGCACCAGCGGGGCACTGAATGACAGTGAGTAACAAAGCCCCTGCCTATGAAACCATATTAAATACACAGGCTACGCGGCTATTAGGCAGCAAATTCATACGCACGCTGCATCCCAATTAACTCCCTAATTAGCCGGCTTAATTAGGCATGCTGAATGTGGATTTAATATGTCCACCTTTGGAAACAGTGAAGTGACAACTATGGATTTAATCAACTTCACTGAATCAATACAACTAGCGAGCACTGGCCCCGCCCCTCACTGACCATGGGAAAGAGAACAGCCCAGGAATACAAAACAATTACAAAGTTGATCTGAGGCCGTTAGTGACCAATTGCAACAGCAAATAGGCTTATATAAGTCTATACGTCAATGTGAACAAGCAGATCACATGGGGCACTGGGCTTTCCAGCTAAAAGACAACTGTTCACAGAGAGAAATAAAATGAATAAAGGGAATTATATTTAAGAATTATTTTTCTTTAGATTAATAAGGGGACAGAGGTGCCATTGATTAGATCTAATAATCACATTATTCAGCACAAATACATGAAAGGTCAGTCGCAAGCAATGTCCATCCGTTATTCGTAAAGGTCTCTCTGTACAATGAGAGCAGTAAATGGCATAGGACTTTGTAAGTGGATTGATGCATACGGGGTGGGTAGGTCTGTAGCAAGCGTACTCTGTGATTGTGCACGGGCAGTTCCGACTCAATGGATAAAGTACACTGAATACTAAGAGAACAATCTGTCACTGACACTGGCTGCTTGTGGTGATGGAAGTTGCCTTTCAGTAGGAGCCACGGAGCTGCGGGTGAACTCATCTGTATTAAGTGTCTAAGGGATTTACTTTCCTATAATAAAAAGCCCATTAGGGCCCCTCCTATTAAAGGAACAGTAACACCAGAAAATTTAAGTGTTTTAAAGTAATGAAAATATAATGTATTGTTGCCCTGCACTGGTAAAACTGCTGTGTTTGCTTCAGAAACACTACTATTGTTTATATAAACAAGCTGCTGTGGAGCAATGGCGGAAATTGAAAAACGGCTATATGGCACAGGATAACTAATGGATAACAGATAAAACCATTAGACAGACAGAGCTTATCTGTTATCTGCTGTGTAACTCCTTTGAATGGCTGCCCCCATTGCTAAACAGCAGCTTATTTATATAAACAATAGTAGTGTTTCTTAAGCAAACACAGCAGTTTTACCAGTGCAGGGCAACACTGTATTATATTTTCATTACTTTAAAACACTTTTATTTTTTGACGTTACTGTTCCTTTAACTGAACTGACCCCATTGCCTGTACTTACCAATACCAAATCTCATCTGATTCTCCCTGATTTTTCATTTCCTACATCAGACATGGAGTGGTTTTATAGGGATCACTCCTTGATTCCATCTATACCTTGTTCCAAAGACAAAAGTGCAAAGCCACGGGAAAGAGAGCAGCCCACGAGCAGAAAGTACAAAGAAGCAAATTTATATCATTGGGAAAGTAGTGGGGGAGATTCAAATGCTACATGGGAAGTTCCTGCCTGACCATGGGAAAGAGAACAGCCCAGGAGCAGGATTTACAGGCAATAACATCACTGGATAAGAACTGAAGTGAAGGACTGGGCATTGAATGAATCTATCCAAGGGCAGTTCCTTATGGGGATAATGCAAATGGCCTCTAATTACAGGCAAATACTAATTTTATGTACCCACATTTTATGTTTTCTTTTTTTTTTTAAGTCCCTGCATGTTCTAATGCATTTCAGTGTGACCATTTCTCAAATTTTAAATATATTTCCTGCATTTTACATCGTGATTTTGCCCCATTTATCTTAAAACTCCCCATTTTCCCCTGTGAATGTGACTTTTCCTGCATTTTAAGGTTTCTCTTGGAGTTTATAGAATTTTTATAGAAAAACTCTGATTTTATTTACCCCATCATTTTACGTTTTCTGGGTGAAGGCCACGCAGTGTGTAACTGAAGCTACTGGGCACAGCTTACAGGGGGCGGAGCAGGAAGTCTGTGGCTCAGGTAGTGGGTCGGACTACAGCTCTGTGATGGCAGCTGATATGAAAGAAATCCAATATACAAGTTGTATATCTTTCAGAAGGAGGAAAGAATCTCTGAATTGGAAGCAATTAGACACACTGGGTCCTGCAAAGTAGGCCATGTTTCTATAGGCCACTAAGCTGGTAGAACTGGGGCTGTGATTATGGGAGTGTGAGAATTACACATAAAGATTATCCCCATAATATATTCCTGCATGAGTCATCTCCTCCCAAACTGGCACTGTGAATGTATCCCCCCCTACAGCCGTCATCACTCCCCAGACTCCAGTCAGCAACACTGTCCTCTCCTCCCATCATTACCCCTCCCAAGGCTCCTTATATAAAGGTACTCAGCACCCCCCTACAGAACTCATCCACATGTATATATAATATTCAGAGCAAGCTCACCAAATTTCGTTGTTGGCTTCTTCCACAGGTATTCTGTGTATAATACCCAATAGTTCAATGCATTCAGTAGTTTGTGGAACAAATCCAGGGCAGCAACTTGTCTGCAAAGTTCTTTATTGGGAAGCTGAGTTACACAACATGTTTCGGGCCTACGCCCTTTATCAAGTGCCTCATCCACATGTATATCATACCCCGACACCCCAAATCTACTCCCAGATCCACACCCCATGTTCCTGGGCTCCTCATACACTGGCTCATTTGAATGTACACTATCTATAGGATACAGGGATTATAGTGAGAGAATCATGTTTACACATAGTAGTAAGTGCAGCTGCAGGGGGTGAGTTACAGTTCCACATGCTGAATCACTACTAAAGCCCAGGGTTATAATAAGGCTGAGATGGAAGTAGAGCACTAATCCTGGATACGGGTGATTGTTGCAATTGGTCACAATGAGTGTTTATTTTCCAGCTCTCTCACCTGTCAGATTCATTATATACGGCCCCTGCCGGCCTCCCCTTCACTACCTGCCTCCCTTCTGCTCCAACGGGTCTGGCGGAAGTTTCTAGAACGTTTGCTAAATGCAGCGATTTAATGTCAGTGGGACTAGCGCTCAGCACAGAGATCCAGCAATGAAAAGTGATATGTATATTTCTTATTAATCCATGTTTATCTGAATTGTCATTCTCATTATAATAAGCAACCCCTAAAGAGCTCCAAAAATTACAAATAAAAACCCTATTTCACCATTCATGGCACTGACATTGACACACGGTCAGATTCGGGGAGATTAGTCGCCTGGCGACTTCTCTTCTTCGGGGCAACTAATCTCCCTGAACTGCCTTTGCAGTTGCCTCACAAGGAAACTTCGGGCGACTTTGGAAAACGAATCACTCCAAGTGCCATCCCGTCGGCGATTTACATTCTAGCTGGCGGGAAGGCAGTTCGGAGAGATTAGTCGCCCCGAAGAAGAGGAGATTTGTCGCCAGGCAACTAATCTCCCCAAATCTGACCATGTGCTTCTGCCCTAATGGGGGGGAATTCACAAAAGTGGTGATATTGAGACAAAATAAAAGTGGAGATAAAAATGTCGGCTTTCCCATCAAATTCAGAAATCTCCACAGTTTGCAGATTTTGTCTTTTGCATGAAAATTTAACGACATTGTTTCTGAATTTGTCTTTAGATCTTACTACACTTTAGAGGAATACAACATCCATGGTCACTAGAACTGTTCTTCTTCCAATGTGGTGTAGTTAATACAATGCACTAAATGCAATACAGGGGGACTGTATAGAGGAGAGACCGGGCAAAGTCTGAGAAAGAGAAATAATCACCACCCATTCACTATAACCAATAAAAAACTGGACACACCAATAGGAAATCATTGCAATACCCTTATTACTCCATAAAGGATTTAAGAATTTTGGTTCTTAATGGTAATTTTAAAACAGAGAATGAAAGAAAAGTGTGGGAATACAAACTAATGAAAATTCTCTGGAAGAAGGGACTAAACCTCAGCCTTGGATTTCTGGCTAATTATGTGGACTAAGAAAGGACTGAACCAGGTCACAAATACCAACATATCTGGATATGGACTAAGAGATCATACAGAATTCCTTTAATTCCACATTCCAATAATTCAGCCCTAATTTATATTCAGCCTCTTTGACCCACATTAACTTGTACCTTATTTGCTTGTCTCATGCAGATCCCCTTGTAATTGACTTTACACCTCACACACACATTGATATTCCTTTTTGTTGCTCATGTGACCTATGAGCTGAATGTTGTATATATATATATCAGAGAACACCACAACTTCATTGTATTCAGCTTGAAAAAGGAACTAACATGTTCTGAAAGCTTGCTATGATTATATTAGTTAGCCAATAAAGGGATCACCTTTATACTTTTGTTATTTTTTTATTTCAAAAGGGTTGCCCTGTACGGCTGTTCCAACAAACACTTTATGTTTTGGGCAGCCGAGGATGAGTAGAGTATAACAGTGCTTTATTAGCAGAGACTCATGCAGCCATTACACAACAGTAACTTTCACTTTTAAGCTGTCAGGAATTATGCATTGTATACGTCTGGGCACAGTGACATCTACAGGCCATTTGTATAAACACAACACACTTTGTACTTTTAACTACATTCTCCCCTAGGGGCCATGCTAATTCTGGGACCCCAGGACTGAGTCCTCTCTGTGATATCCTCTAACAAATCGACAAGAAATGTTCTAATGCTCTGATTGGCTACAGGTTGGTCTAACGCTGGGAATGTTCTAATGCTCCGATTGGTTTAAACCTGGGTATGATGTAATGCTGTGATTGGCTACAGGTTGGTCTAATGCTGGGAATGTTCTAATTGGCTTCAGACTGGTACAGCCCTGGGAATGTTCTTATGTCCTGATTGGGTACAGGTTAATCTAACCCCTGAAATGTAATAAAGCTGTGCATTTGGTTTTTCATTACAACAGCAATGAGTGTCCCTGTGGGAAATATAATGGAAATGATATGTCTGTAGGTCGGCTGAGTTTGGACCGAATATAGAACCAACACATTGTTTTCTTCTGCCTTTCTATCCAGCTCTGCCTGGCAGGGATCTTCCTTTATACACAGAATTTCATATTGTGAAGAAATAGGAGAGATCATCACAGGGGACCTTCCCAGTGTCTGTACATCAATCATTTATTTCTATTGGCCTGTGTTCTCTCTGTTTGGCTCCTTTCCTTCTTGTCATGTGAGTTTGCCTTTAGTCCCCCCCCGCCTGCTGGATTCAGCTGCTAAATTGCCATTTCAATAACACTTTCCCCCCATGGTCTAATATGTGAGCGGCAGGACTGCAGACCCCAAGCTCAGCTCACACTCTTACCAACGGAAACTCACTCCTTACTCCGAGGCACAGTTATACTGAGAAGCCTGTTTGCAGGCTGGACACTAGTCTTCTTGGCCCAGTTGCATCAGCCTTACTAGCAGTCACATACAGAATATTTGCATTAGCCTTACTAGCAGTCACGTACAGAATATTTGCATTAGCCTTACTAGCAGTCACATACAGAATATTTGCATCAGCCTTACTAGCAGTCACAGCCAGAATATTTGCATTAGCCTTACTAGCAGTCACAGCCAGAATATTTGCATTAGCCTTACTAGCAGTCACATACAGAATATTTGCATTAGCCTTACTAGCCCAAGAATTGCATTACCTACTAGCAGTCGAGTGACAGAGGACCATGGATCTTGCCATTAGCCTTAACTAGCTGGTATACCGTACAAATCATACTGCTGTCAGAATATTTGCTCTGTATTCACCAAGCGTTCCTACTAGCAGTTACATAATGCGAGAAATAATTTCTATTGAAGTCTGGACCTTAAGCGTCACATAAAGCGTGTAAGTCACGTACGAGTGGAGACAAGAGAATCATTTGAAAATGCCAGGAAAATTTTAGCCTTACTAGCCAGTCACAAACAGAATATTTGCATTAGCCTTAACTAGCAGTCACAGCCAGATATGAGTATGTCCTGCACAAATTAAAACTACCTCTGTAGCCCAGGCTTTACCTAACCTTTTACTCCCAGCAGTTCACGATCACAGCAATGATGATGCAGTCGAAATTCATTCCAAGAAAAGGTTGTAAAGTTTTATACCATAGCACCCAGAAAAGAAAGGCCTGCTCTCGGATTGCCCATGCGCCAGCCGGAAAAGGACCTCCCAGTGAATCCAGTCCCCCCCCCCCCAGTACTCACAGTAGTACAGAGCTTTGGTTGTTTCATTCTAAACTGAGCTGCTCTCTTTCTCATGGTCAGACAGGGGTATGGAGAAGTTTCTCCCATTCCAATAATCTCCTAGAGCCATTTGTGATTCAACTAGTTCTCCCTTTAGTGGCCAGAACTTTGTGGCCCTGCTCTACTCTACTTTGTAACCCATCAACACCTTCTCAGCCAGGACTAAGCCCCTCCCCCAAGTGACCATGGGGAAGAGAGCAGGAAATAGAGATACCCATAGCTCCGTGTACCTCAGTTGTTGCCAGGGGAAACTGGATCCATTTACAAATGCTGAGATAAATATAATATTACTATGAATTCTCTACATATATCTGACTTTGTACAAAGCCTTTGAGTTGTTCTTCACTACAACTCCCAGCATCCTCTCAGTGGCACTAAGGAACCACAGGTGGGCTGGTCCTGTATAATAATCTGGCTCATTGTTCAGATATTTATGAGAAATAGTCACAACAACAAAGTGACTGATAGACTTTGTATTTGTATTGTCACATCTTTACACATTTACTTGATACAAGTCCAAGTGTTCCTCATGGGAGGGGTCGAGACCTAGGGGCAAGTCTATGAACTATGAACATTGCAGACTTGATAATAAATATGCTGCGCAAAATAGAGGTAAAAATGAAATTGATAATAGCCGTGAGATGTTGCCACAGAGGTCCAAAAATGAAGACAACCACAAAATCAGCGAATTTAGGATTTAAACAATTGCCAACCTATAACTAGAAAAACAAAATCAAAGGATCTTGATCTCCAGCAAATTCTCTCTCAGATATATCTCCACTCTACCAGGTAAAGGCATAGGCCATAGACGCCGAAAGATTCACATTCACTAATCTGTAGTCCGAAATCGTTAAGTGGAATCTACACCTCCAGAAGACTAGAAAGAACCCGAGCTTTTAATGGGAACCCAGAAATCTAAATATGTTCGTGCGAGTTTCTTCCATTCAAAGAACTCGAATGAAATAAATAAGAAATAGAGTAGCATACAATCTGCAATCTGAGTGCCTCTCCTGATTTAACTTTTATTGCTACAATTATTAAAAACCAACGAAGATTGATCACTTTTGTAAAATTGATGCTCTTGACGAGTACATCCGATGTACAAGAGAATCCGATCTGTGTACTGTTGTTAGGCGAATTTCACTGCCCGCTATAACCGATTGCCTGTGGAAGTTATGCCACTAGAAGACACAGCAGATATCCCAAAATTCCCTATATGGTCCTCCATCCACATTATATACATTAGATCCACGATATACAACCTTACACATTCCAACGAAACTATATACAGCCTATAACACCGCTTATCATTGTCACTCCACAAAACATTATATACCGATAAATATCCCAATGATATACAGACTATCTATAGCAGCTATATACAACTAATAACAACCATATACCAATTAATATTTAATTTTTGTTGTTTTTTCAACTAACAATGACGCCAGCCCACCACATACAACATATACAACTTGATTAAGTACAACCGTGATCTCTATAGTAAATTAGATAAGCATCAGCGGTAGCATTGACACAACCTACATACATGCCTATGTAGTGAACACCCTAATAACAAAAACACATGGTATACAACAGACCAAATCCACCTATTATAGTATATCAGCATCGTAGATATCCCACATTTGAAGTCCAATATCACTAGACTTACATACAACTACATACCACCACATACAACTATATGAGCACCCCTAAAACAGTACTATTTATACCAACACTAGTTATAAATGCACCACCAACAAAAATGTGATTACAGCTTAGCATAACTTGACCACTAATACAGTCCCTATTATACAACCAGCTATAGAGAGAGACTATATTAAACAACCACAGACTATAAATTTTATGTCACTTCTCCACAAAAGACAAATATTTTCATACTATTCCTTACCAAAAGAGAAACCCGAGTCACCTTAGGAAACTACGTTGTCCATACTCCATCCAACTACAATATAGCCTGCTTCTAGTGTTAAAAACACCCACTAACACTCCCATAAAACATTAACTATTACAACCATATACAACTAAATACAACTCAATCACAACTACAGACAACTATCTCTACAACAATATACAACTATATACAAACTATATTGGCTAAACATACAAAAATAACCCTAAAACAACCTATAGTATACATGCTACCATTACAAACTATAACTACTAAAACCAACTACATACAAAGGCCAAATAGTATATCCACAACTCAGGTAACACAACTACACCAACTATAGCAACTATATACAAATATATACAACCAGAGGCCGACCCAGAGTATATCAGTTATTTCTATATTACGATACTACCCATACTAACCACTATGAACAAGTATATACAGTTATACAGTACATATTACCATATATACCTAACAACTTAACTTATACATTACCTGATTTATCAATCATTACACAATGACCAGCCTACGTGCATATCGTGCATACATAAGCTAACAGACACAGACTTATATATATACCTTACAACTAGTGCCTATAGCATACCTCCACTGAATAGTAAACTAGACTTAAATCCCACAACACTGAGTATAGCAGCTATGCGATACCAACTATCTCACAACAAATACTTTACAACTAAATTACTCACAACTATATCCTTAACCATGCCACCTAGTGATACATCCACAAAAAAAATAGATCACAACAACACCTATACAGAACCTCCAACATATAAACATACTGATATACACACTACATTACAATATATACAATCCACATACAAAAACTACAAAAGGCCACATACACACAATATCCACAAACTATATCAACAAAACTAACATACAATTCCAAATCCTTATACAACTCAGGTTATACAGCCCCTTGTCTAAGTTGTTGCCTCCCAGCAGGCTCTGTGCTTTCTGCCACTCGTCGCCCACGTCGGAAGAATCTGGAATTGATTCGCTCCAGGCATAATTATTACTATATTATAAACTATTATATCACCTGCTTTTATTATTCATATCGCTTTGGCACGAAATATCCACATGTGCGCAATGTGCCTAAACTAAGAGGGCGATGATTTATCAAAGGTCGAGGTGAAGTTTCGAAGTGAAAAACTTTGACTTTTGACTAGGGAATACTCATACTTCGATTCGAATTTGAAAGTGCTGTTTAGCCTATGGGGGACCTCCTACAACCTGCATGGAGGCAATTGGGGGAGTTTGGGAGATCAAGGTCGAAATTAAAAAAACTTTGAATCAAAGTACAATCGTATGATTTGAAGTAGGCCGGATTTGACCCCAAAAAAACTTTGACCTCCATTCGATTGGTCTTTTTGAATTCGAAGTTTGAATTTTTTTTAACTTCGACCATCAATACTGGGATACTGGTGATTTGCTAAATCTTCAGTTACAACTATGTCTGTCAGGGATAATGCGTGCGTGTGTGTGTGTGTATAGGGACATGCAGATCACACACAGTCAGACACAATCAGACAGCTAGTATATCTCTAGTATATCTCTAGTATATCTCTAGTATATCTCTAGTATATCTCTAGTATAGCTCAGTATATCTCTAGTATATCTCTAGTATAGCTCAGTATATCTCTAGTATAGCTCTAGTATAGCTCAGTATATCTCTAGTATAGCTCTAGTATATCTCTAGTATATCTCTAGTATAGCTCAGTATATCTCTAGTATATCTCTAGTATATCTCTAGTATAGCTCTCAGTATATCTACTAGTATTAGTCTAAATCTCTAGTATAGCTCTAGTATTAGCTCAAGCTATATCTCTAGCTTATAGCTCTTTTAAGTATATCTTTAGTATATCTTCTCAGCTATAGCTCAGAATATATCTCTAAGGTAGCCTGTATAGCTCTAGTATAGCTCAGTATATCTCTAGTATATCTCTAGTATAGCTCAGTATAATTCTAGTATATCTCTAGTATAGCTCAGTATATCTCTAGTATATCTCTAGTATAGCTCAGTATATCTCTAGTATATCTCTAGTATATCTCTAGTATATCTCTAGTATAGCTCAGTATATCTCTAGTATAGCTCTGTATAGCTCTAGTATAGCTCAGTATATCTCTAGTATAGCTCAGTATAATTCTAGTATATCTCTAGTATAGCTCAGTATATCTCTAGTATATCTCTAGTATATCTCTAGTATAGCTCAGTATATCTCTAGTATATCTCTAGTATAGCTCAGTATATCTCTAGTATATCTCTAGTATAGCTCAGTATATCTCTAGTATATCTCTAGTATAGCTCAGTATATCTCTAGTATATCTCTAGTATAGCCAGTATATCTCTAGTATAGCTCCGTATAGCTCTAGTAGCCTCAGTATATCTCTAGTATAGCTCAGTTAATTCTAGTATATCTCTAGTATAGCTCAGTATATCTCTAGTATATCTCTAGTATAGCTCAGTATATCTCTAGTATAGCTCCGTATAGCTCTAGTATAGCTCAGTATATCTCTAGTATAGCTCAGTATAATTCTAGTATATCTCTAGTATAGCTCAGTATATCTCTAGTATAGCTCTAGTATAGCTCAGTATATCTCTAGTATAGCTCCGTATATATCTAGTATAGCTCAGTATATCTCTAGTATAGCTCAGTATATCTCTAGTATATATGTAGTATAGCTGAGTATATCTCTAGTATATCTCTAGTATATATGTAGTATAGCTCAGTATATCTCTAGTATATCTCTAGTATAGCTCAGTATATCTCTAGTATATCTCTAGTATAGCTCAGTATATCTCTAGTATATCTCTAGTATAGCTCAGTATATCTCTAGTATATCTCTAGTATAGCTCAGTATATCTCTAGTATATCTCTAGTATAGCTCAGTATATCTCTAGTATATATGTAGTATAGCTCAGTATATCTCTAGTATATCTCTAGTATAGCTCAGTATATCTCTAGTATAGCTCTAGTATAGCTCAGTATATCTCTAGTATATATGTAGTATAGCTCAGTATATCTCTAGTATATCTCTAGTATATATGTAGTATAGCTCAGTAAATCTCTAGTATAGCTCAGTATAATTCTAGTATATCTCTAGTATATCTTTAGTATAGCTCTAGTATATCTCTAGAATACACACATATATATATTATTTACAGTATTTATATATCACACACATATATATATATATATATTATACAGTATTTATACATCACACACACACATATATATATATATGATATCAGTAGAATGAAGGTACAGATGTGATACACTGATACATAATGAGCTGATCCTCATTACCCGAGTCCTGACGCCCCAGTATCCGGCAGTTCTGCAGCACAACATGATGATGATGATTCCCGCAGTCACCGCTGCACGAGAAGCTCCAGATGTGCACAAGGCTAAGGCACCGTCTGCAAACTCACCCTCCCCTCACCCCCCTCAGTCAGTGTGTGGGAGCAGCCGGTATATGAGGTCACTACTGAGCGGATCATTCCACTGTCACACACAAGCGGGGGGACATCAGGTGCAGCTTACAGCCCGGTAAGCGCTTTGTGCGGCTGCGGTATATTTACCCACGGTCCCTTATTCTCTATTTCCCCCGCACTCTCTGTGTATTGTGATACATTCCTCTGGTACTGGATTAGCTCTGCTCACTGACCTGACCCTCAGTCATACTGTCCGACTGCTCACACTCTATTTATATCTGTATTTATCTGTATGTGACTATATACACTGTGTCTGTATGTGACTATATACACTGTGTCTGTATGTGACTATATACACTGTGTCTGTATGTGACTATATACACTGTGTCTGTATGTGACTATATACACTGTGTCTGTATATTTGTATGTGACTATATACACTGTGTCTGTATGTGACTATATACACTGTGTCTGTATGTGACTATATACACTGTGTCTGTATATCTGTATGTGACTATATACACTGTGTCTGTATATCTGTATGTGACTATATACACTGTGTCTGTATGTGACTATATACACTGTGTCTGTATGTGACTATATACACTGTGTCTGTATGTGACTATATACACTGTGTCTGTATGTGACTATATACACTGTGTCTGTATATCTGTATGTGACTATATACACTGTGTCTGTATGTGACTATATACACTGTGTCTGTATATCTGTATGTGACTATATACACTGTGTCTGTATATCTGTATGTGACTATATACACTGTGTCTGTATGTGACTATATACACTGTGTCTGTATATCTGTATGTGACTATATACACTGTGTCTGTATATTTGTATGTGACTATATACACTGTGTCTGTATGTGACTATATACACTGTGTCTGTATGTGACTATATACACTGTGTCTGTATATCTGTATGTGACTATATACACTGTGTCTGTATATCTGTATGTGACTATATACACTGTGTCTGTATGTGACTATATACACTGTGTCTGTATGTGACTATATACACTGTGTCTGTATGTGACTATATACACTGTGTCTGTATGTGACTATATACACTGTGTCTGTATATCTGTATGTGACTATATACACTGTGTCTGTATGTGACTATATACACTGTGTCTGTATATCTGTATGTGACTATATACACTGTGTCTGTATATCTGTATGTGACTATATACACTGTGTCTGTATGTGACTATATACACTGTGTCTGTATGTGACTATATACACTGTGTCTGTATGTGACTATATACACTGTGTCTGTATATCTGTATCTGTATGTGACTATATACACTGTGTCTGTATATCTGTATGTGACTATATACACTGTGTCTGTATGTGACTATATACACTGTGTCTGTATGTGACTATATACACTGTGTCTGTATGTGACTATATACACTGTGTCTGTATGTGACTATATACACTGTGTCTGTATGTGACTATATACACTGTGTCTGTATGTGACTATATACACTGTGTCTGTATATCTGTATGTGACTATATACACTGTGTCTGTATGTGACTATATACACTGTGTCTGTATATCTGTATGTGACTATATACACTGTGTCTGTATATCTGTATGTGACTATATACACTGTGTCTGTATGTGACTATATACACTGTGTCTGTATGTGACTATATACACTGTGTCTGTATGTGACTATATACACTGTGTCTGTATGTGACTATATACACTGTGTCTGTATGTGACTATATACACTGTGTCTGTATATCTGTATGTGACTATATACACTGTGTCTGTATGTGACTATATACACTGTGTCTGTATGTGACTATATACACTGTGTCTGTATATCTGTATCTGTATGTGACTATATACACTGTGTCTGTATATCTGTATGTGACTATATACACTGTGTCTGTATGTGACTATATACACTGTGTCTGTATGTGACTATATACACTGTGTCTGTATGTGACTATATACACTGTACCCTCACACAGTGACACATTCACAACCACACTTTCTGGGCTGCTATAAGGTGCCATAGTCACTAGTTATTAGTCTCTGTAGCTCCAATGTCAGGGCCTGTTTTGACTCCCAGTCCAGACCTGCTGGTACTTACACCAGTATCATTCATTTATATATATACTGTATATACATCTGTCAGCTATTGCTCTGTACACAAATATCTATACAGTAGAGGAGGATATAGGTATATGGGGGTACAGACAGATAGAGATCTATACAGTAGAATTGTACCCCCTGTGCCCCCTGATAGTGTGATAGGGGCCTTACATTGTAAACTCACTGGGGCAGGGACTGATGGGAATAGGAACCTTAGATTGTAAGCTTAGTTGAGCAGGAATTGAGAGAGCTGTGATAGGGACCTTAGATTGTAAACTCACTGGGACAGGGACTGATGGTAATGTGATAGGGACCTTAGATTGTAAACTCACTGGGGCAGGGACTGATGGTAATGTGATAGGGAGCTTAGATTGTAAGCTCACTGGGGCAGGGACTGATTGGAATGTGATAGGGACCTTAGATTGTAAGCTCACTGGGGCAGGGACTGATTGGAATGATACAGATACTAAATAATCAAACAATGTAGAAATTAAAGCAGTGTTGATTTCTGTTTGGTTTCTCTGGTTCTGACTCCTGACAATAAAGTAGGCCAGTTTTCTTCCAGATCTGTTAGTCAGCTGTTTCCAGTAGGGATGTCGCGGACTGTTCGCCTGCGAACTTGTTCGCGCGAACATCGACTGTTCGCGTTCGCCGAACCAGAGTCAAAATTGTTACAAAGTATCTTATTTGCACCTGTTAGCTGTTCTGAGCTCTCTGCCAAAAGCTAATTAAGTTAGAAACTGTTTTTTTTCTGGCTGTTCAGTGCAGAGAAAAGAGGGACTGGTGTGCTGCTCCTCCTAGTAGTTCACCACCACCAGCACCAACCAGAGTAAAAATTGTTATAAAGTATCTTATTTGCACCTGTTAGCTGTTCTGAGCTCTCTGCCAAAAGCCTATTAAGTTAGAAACTGTTTTTTTTCTGGCTGTTCAGTGCAGAGAAAAGAGGGACTTTCCAGTACAAAAGAGGGACAGGGGGTTGAGTGGTCAAAAGAGGGACAGTTGGGAGGTATGCAAGTGCCACCTAGCTGTGTGAGCTTTTTCACATTCTGTCTAAATAACAATAATAATTCCGTGTCCGTAAACATCACCTGAGTGATGTTTTTACAGTAGCAATAATATATTCCGTATCCACTACTGTATACGTTGCCCTTGCAGGCATTGTTTGCCCAGTCTTTAACCAAGTGCCACCTAGCTGTGTGAGCTTTTTCACATTCCGTGTCCAGAAACATCACCTGAGTGACGTAGTGTGATTTCTGCCCTTTACAGCACAAAACGCAGCGCTGTGTCAACAATGGATTTTTCATATACATTTTTGCCCTTGATCCCCCTCTGGCATGCCACTGTCCAGGTCGTTGCACCCTTTAAACAACTTTAAAATCATTTTTCTGGCCAGAAATGTCTTTTCTAGCTTTTAAAATTCGCCTTCCCATTGAAGTCTATGGGGTTCGCGACGTTCGCGAACCGTTCGCATTTTTGACGCAAGTTCGCGAATATGTTCGCGAACTTTTTTTCCGACGTTCGCTACATCCCTAGTTTCCAGCAGAGCCGGGCCAACCCGGCCAGGCGCCCTAGGCAACCTGGCAGGGCACGGCGCCGGCTTCGTGTGCGCTCAATCGCGCAAACAAATTACCGGCGCCAGTCAGGGAGACAAAGGACCAGACACGGGGTAGGCGACAGAGCAGGTACGTGCCTGGCGCCCCCTCAGCTTTGCGCCCTAGGCACGTGCCTACTCTGCCTACCCCTAGTTCCGGCCCTGGCTTGTTTCTGCTACATTGTTTTTGGAGTCAGAAGCAGCAGTGCAGCGAATAGAAAGGGACAGACAGATACTGCTTTCAATTACATTTACACATAATTATTTCCAGTGGAAAGGTGTAAGGAATTTATTACAAGGTTACTTAGAATTGTAACAATACAAAAAGGTGAAGTTCCCCATGTAATTGTGGCACTGGGAGTGTATTATAGGCACAATAGCAGAGTGTGTGTTATTTATTGATCTGTCAGTGACACACTTTATCCATGAGACACAGTTATAGTCTATAGTCTGCAGCTCTGACTGTCACTGCCCCATGTAACTCATTAGTCACTAATAGTATAATTACATTCCACTCTATAGGGACAGATTTATATAGGGAGACACGGGCATGTAACTTACTGCTATAAATCCCACTACATCTCTACCCATTATAGTAATACACATGACACATGCTAACTACTACTATTATATTATAGGTTTCCTTTCCCTCAGTCACGAGACTCCTCTTACTCTACTCATAGTGTTAATAAATTGATTCATTTGCCTCCAGCCTCATCACTTGCCCCATGTGTGAGGTGGTACAGTCCCCCGTGTGTGAGCGACACTTGGTACAACCCCCCGTGTGTGAGTGAGAGTGATACCTTGTGTTTATTGGTGATGCCCCTGGGCTCAGAGTGGGATATGTATCACCCTGCTATAGTTCCAGGGGTACCCAGGGCACAAATAAGCACTCACCCCAAATCTCCCCCTAACTGACCTTCAGACTGGGCCCCCTTAGCTCATAACAAGGTTACAGATATATAGAAACATTGGGGTAACAGTCACCCTGCTATAGTTCCAGGGGTACCCAGGGCACAAATAATCACTCACCCCAAATCTCCCCCTAACTGACCTTCAGACTGGGCCCCCTTTGCTCATAACAAGGTTACAGATATATAGAAACATTGGGGTGTCACCCTGCTATAGTTCCAGGGGTACCCAGGGTACAAATAAGCACTCACCCCAAATCTCTCCCTAACTGGCCTTCAGACTGGGCCCCCTTAGCTCATAACAAGGTTACAGATATATAGAAACATTGGGGTAACAGTCACCCTGCTATAGTTCCAGGGGTACCCAGGGTACAAATAAGCACTCACCCCAAATCTCCCCCTAACTGACCTTCAGACTGGGCCCCCTTAGCTCATAACAAGGTTACAGATATATAGAAACATTGGGGTGTCACCCTGCTATAGTTCCAGGGGTACCCAGGGTACAAATAAACACTCACCCCAAATCTCCCCCTAACTGACCTTCAGACTGGGCCCCCTTAGCTCATAACAAGGTTACAGATATATAGAAACATTGGGGTGTCACCCTGCTATAGTTCCAGGGGTACCCAGGGTACAAATAAACACTCACCCCAAATCTCCCCCTAACTGACCTTCAGACTGGGCCCCCTTAGCTCATAACAAGGTTACAGATATATAGAAACATTGGGGTGTCACCCTGCTATAGTTCCAGGGGTACCCAGGGTACAAATAAACACTCACCCCAAATCTCCCCCTAACTGACCTTCAGACTGGGCCCCCTTAGCTCATAACAAGGTTACAGATATATAGAAACATTGGGGTGTCACCCTGCTATAGTTCCAGGGGTACCCAGGGTACAAATAAACACTCACCCCAAATCTCCCCCTAACTGACCTTCAGACTGGGCCCCCTTAGCTCATAACAAGGTTACAGATATATAGAAACATTGGGGTGTCACCCTGCTATAGTTCCAGGGGTACCCAGGGTACAAATAAGCACTCACCCCAAATCTCCCCCTAACTGACCTTCAGACTGGTCCCCCTTAGCTCATAACAAGGTTACAGATATATAGAAACATTGGGGTGTCACCCTGCTATAGTTCCAGGGGTACCCAGGGTACAAATAAACACTCACCCCAAATCTCCCCCTAACTGACCTTCAGACTGGGCCCCCTTAGCTCATAACAAGGTTACAGATATATAGAAACATTGGGGTGTCACCCTGCTATAGTTCCAGGGGTACCCAGGGTACAAATAAGCACTCACCCCAAATCTCCCCCTAACTGACCTTCAGACTGGGCCCCCTTAGCTCATAACAAGGTTACAGATATATAGAAACATTGGGGTGTCACCCTGCTATAGTTCCAGGGGTACCCAGGGTACAAATAAGCATTCACCCCAAATCTCTCCCTAACTGACCTTCAGACTGGGCCCCCTTAGCTCATAACAAGGTTACAGATATATAGAAACATTGGGGTGTCACCCTGCTATAGTTCCAGGGGTACACAGGATACAAATGAGCATTCATCCCATTCCCATCTGATCTTGGTGTGACATGGTTAATGATTAACCCTAATCCATCTAACACAAATGTGAGGTCCCTAGACTGGGAGTCCAGAGGTTAATAACCAGTCTCTAGTGTGTCACATATGCTGCTAAACTCAATAGCTGTCAGTTACAGTAGGAGTTCCAGGGGGTCTCCCCAAGCAATTGGTGGGAAATATAACAGCGCCCCCTTCAGGAGGAAACTCTTGAAAAGTCCACTGAACACAAAAAATAAGTTTTTATTAATTATTAGGGTCAGAGAAGAAGGGGCCCCTGGTACTGAGAAGGCCTCCATGATGGGGGCTACATTTAGAAAAATATACAGTATGTAATATACACTCCCACTGTATTTAATATGCAGTACATAATATACATCCCCCCGAGTATTATATACAGTACATAATATACATCTCCCCGAGTATTATATACAGTACATAATATACATTCCCCCGAGTATTATATACAGTACATAATATACATTCCCCCGAGTATTATATACAGTACATAATATACATTCCCCCGAGTATTATATGCAATACATAATATACTTTCCCACTATATATCATATGCCGTATGTAATATACTCTCCCACTGTATATCATGTGCAGTATGTAATATACTCTGCTGCTGTATATCATATGCTGTACCTATATGTAATATACATTGCCCTGAGTATTATATACAGTACATAATATACTCTCACTCTGTGTACAGTAGAAAATATACAATTCTGCGGCATATTATATTCAATACATATTATACGCTCCTGCTGAGTATCATATACGATGCATTATACACACTCCTTTATTTTTGCCATTTCAGTATTTTGTGGTTCTAAAGTTATTCCCCAGCCCCTCCCTGAGCCTGTGCTGGATTGGGTATGTAGCCATAGGCCCTGCCAATCATATTGAGATGGGTTGGTTGGTTAATGAGCAGTGAGTGGCTGGGGGACCGGGGTTAACCCTTTGTATCACATGGATTCGTTTTTGTAACTCTTTGTTAACACTTTGTGCAACGCATGTAAATGACCTTAAATACACAAACTGCCAGTTAGACTTGACTGTGAAGATGTTTAAGCCTATGGAACTTAACCTTTATTCCCCAGCTAGGGATAAGCCCTTTAAAGCTAAATTATGAATAAAACACACTGAAACAGAATAGTGGGTGAAAGTCGGCCACAGCTTTATTTATACTGTATATATTTATTTAATTCCCGATCCTTGCCATTTCAAAACGTATCTCGTTAACTGTCAAGTATATGACCTTATATATCTTACCCCCGAATGCCGGCCACTGTGTGCAGTGGGCATGTGGTGTCGCCTTTTATACTAGGCCGAATACAGGCAAAGGATCAATAACCGCCACGCTGTGACAAGAACACTGAAATCCAACAAATATACATTAAAATGAACAACATCAGACCTCGTCCCCCTTTTTTTTTTTTTTTTTTTTTTTTTTTAAAACATAACAACACAACAATGGAATCATTTATCACCGGGTGGGTGGGCGGGAAGTTGTGCCTGTAGCTGCTATGGGCGCCAAGAGGAAGCTCAGTGGGAGGCGCTGCCTTATAAGGTCGTTCCTGTGAACAAGCGCGCATGCGCACTGCGCGATGACGTCACCCCCCCGTTCTTGCGCCTGCGCAACAACGCCAGGCGCCAAGACGCCAGGCGCAAACACGCTGGCGAATTTTCGCCACTGTTTAGAAAGGGGAAATCCCCCTCCCAGTCAGTAGCGCTTTCGCTACTTGCTTCAGCGCTGCTCAGACTGTGAAGATGTTTAAGCCTATGGAACTTAACCTTTATTCCCCAGCTAGGGATAAGCCCTTTAATGCTAAATTATGAATAAAACACACTGAAACAGAATAGTGGGTGAAAGTCGGCCACAGCTTTATTTATACTGTATATATTTATTTAATTCCCGATCCTTGCCATTTCAAAACGTATCTCGTTAACTGTCAAGTATATGACCTTATATATCTTACCCCCGAATGCCGGCCACTGTGTGCAGTGGGCATGTGGTGTCGCCTTTTATACTAGGCCGAATACAGGCAAAGGATCAATAACCGCCACTAGGAGTTCGTGTAATCCTACACCGAACTCCGACCTCCACCCAGAAGAGAAATGGCTCTCCCTACACCATCGCGCAAGCCCGACAAAAATATATCTAGACCGGCCTCATTAAGGTGAACCCCGTCAGCTAACAAGGGGGTATCCGTTTCCAATTGCCGGTGCCGAACCACCACCCAGCCCTGGCTACGCACAAAACGCGAGATTCTCTGATTAAGCAGGGTGCGGGATCTATCAACTGCAGCAACATTGCGGGCACCCCTCCACGCCAACCTGGGCACCAACTCAGACCAAACTACAACCAAATCCATAAAAAATGGGGGGAAACGAACCATATCGGATTTTATGAGAGAAATAAGCTCAGCTACCCGAACTTGGCACAAATCATTACCCCCAGCATGAATTACCAGTACCAGCGGGCCATCATAAGCTCGGCTAAAGCGAACCACCTCAGGGAGTACTTGCAGCCACCGCATGCCACTGATGCCTCGCCAAATCACACGTGTGCCGGAAAAACCAAGGTTTTTTCCCCCTGGACGATTCTCCGCACGCAGTGCCGCTCGACAGATGTATGAGTGCCCCACCAGAAGCACCACAGGAGATGATCCGTCTGTAAAGAAAATTCAGTTAGTAAGAAGCTGTGGTCGAATGTATCCAGCATAACATTTCGATTTCCATCTGCCTATGCACTTCACCTGATCCTCACTCAGGCCCTGAACACTAGCCTCCGTGGCTGCCCCTATTCGAAAGGAATGAGTCCCAAACTCCTTGGAGTTGAGCCCCAACGCAGTCAAGCATTTCTTAAAAATAGTATCAAACTGATATCTAGTCAGAGGTGAACCATCCTCATGAGACAAAAAACACTCACCCTGCTTCCGAACCGCCGCAAATGCGGTCGCAAGCCTTGCTGGGCAAGCTACGTCATCAATTGCCGAAAGAGTCACCCAAGTCCCTTGCCCATAGATGTCCGTTTTAGATTTACGGATTCGGAAGCGGATGAAAGAGTTACCAAGAATAACGTCCTCCGCCTGGAGGCCACCTGGTTTGACCTTACTCATGGGGACCAGCTCGCTGATGCGAAGAGCACCAAAAAATGCCAGGCTAAAAGCAGTTTGAAACAGGGAAATCTCATAAGGGGAACTAACTGCCTGCCGCAGACCCAAAATTAACTGTCGTAGCAGGGCAAAAGAGACGGGCCGGCGGCTCTCCCTGTTAACTACTTCCTTCTTCCACCCTTTAAGCGCCTGGGAAATTACAAAATGTTTCGTCACGTCATGCCAACCCGCCAACTTAAAATAAAAAGCAAGCCCCGACAGACGTCTCTGAGCCACTGTGGCAGAATAGCCCTCTGCCCTCAACTGTAACAAATAATCTATTGTGAGTTGCAGCCTGTCAGCGTCACTGGCTAAGGACCTGCCATGCCCCATTTGTACCCACTCAGTCCAAGCATTACCGTAACCCTTCCATGTCGCTGCCGTAACCGATGCCTGTATCAAACTCATAAATTCGTCTCCACCAGGGGCCACAGGGAAGCTGGGCATTCCGTACCCTCCTCGTCCGCCTCGGGAGCCAGCAGTCGAAACCTGGACCACTGAAAACGAGAAAGAGCATCAGCAATGGAGTTGACCTTCCCAGGAACGTGCCTAGCACGAAACCAAATGTTATGGGCTAAGCACAAATACACCAAATGTCTCAGCAAAGCCAAAACAGGAAGGGAGGAGGAAGATAACCTGTTAATGCAATGCACCACACTCATATTGTCCGTCCAAAAACAAATCTTGCGATTGGCCAGGCCGGGAGCCCAGAGCTCAAGGGCAACTACGATGGGGAATAGTTCCAATAAAGTTAGGTTCCTGCAAAGACCAAGCTCGAGCCAGGTGGCTGGCCAAGGACCCGCACACCAGGATTTCCCAAGTACGGCTCCAAAACCAGTCGAACCAGCCGCATCAGTGTATAAGGACACCTCACTGTTTCGGACCTCCTCACCCAATAAGCAAGTATGGCCGTTGTAGATGCCTAGGAAAGAGTGCCAGACACTCAAGTCCTCTCGCAACTGTTTAGTAATGCGAATGTGGTGATAGGGCTTTTCAGCACCACGAGTGGCCAGAGACAGCCTTCGGCAAAACACTCTGCCCATAGGCATAATGCGGCAGGCAAAAACCAATAGCCCCAATAATGATTGCATTTGTTGAAGTGTCACCTTTTTGCAGAGTCGAGCCACCGTGATGGCGTCCTTCAATTTATGCAATTTGTCTTGTGGCAACCTAAAAACCATCAAATTGGAGTCAATTTCTATGCCCAAAAAAGAAAGAACCGTAGTGGGGCCTTCGGTTTTATCCAAAGCCACCGGTACCCCAAATTTTTGCATGAAAAATTGGAATGCGTTCAACAACGAACCACACACCTTGGAAAATCGGGGCCCCACAAAAAGGAAATCGTCAAGGTAGTGCAGCGCGGAATTGAACCCCGTTTCAGTACGTACTACCCATTCCAAAAATGAGCTGAAAACCTCAAAGTACCTGCAGGAGATTGCGCAGCCCATAGGTAGGCACATATCATAGTAAATAGCATTGTCGAAATGACACCCCAGTAAATGAAAGCAATCATTGTGGACCGGGAGGAGCCGGAAAGCTGATTCTATGTCTGACTTAGCAAGGAGCGCCCCTGAGCCGGCTGCCCTAACCAAGGAGACAGCCCGATCAAAGGAAATATACGACACTGCTGCCGCCGCTTTGCTAATCCCATCATTCACAGATGTACCCTTTGGGTAAGACAGGTGGTGTATCAACCGGAATTTTCCGGGTTCCTTCTTAGGTACCACGCCCAAAGGAGACATCCGCAAATTGGGAAAAGGCAAATAGTCAAAAGGGCCGGCTACCCTGCCAAGCTGGACTTCCTTAGCTAGTTTCAGCGCAACTACCCCCGGGTTGTCAACGGCACTCTTCAAGTTTTCAGCAAATGTAGGAAAGGGCGAGTACTGAAAAGGGATGAAAAACCCATAGGTAAAACCAACTCTAAGTAGGGCGGCTTCCTGCTTCTTGGGATAACTGTCTAACCACGGGGACATCCTTCGTACGCTCACTGGGGTCCTCTGGCTTACCGGAGCCAATACGGGTAGTAGGTTTGAATTTCTTAAAGCATCGGAGTGCCGAATGGGCTCCTCCGCAAGTGGAACACTCGTGTTTGAACTTACAAAGGCTGTAGAACCTGCAGTGTCCCTCATTAAACAACCAGCAGGAACCGGGGCGTCTAGTGGCCGCTGCACTGGGCGCCCCAAGGGTATGTTGTGCAGCGGGATATTGAAAGGGTTGTGACCTCTGTGAGGTCATCAACCGAAGCCAAACATCAGTCGCCTTGCTATCCCAACCCAGATCCGGTTTAAGCGCTAACCGCCTCCTGAACTCCTCGTCATATCTCCACCACGCAGCGCCCCCATGTGTCCTGTAGGCCCCATAGATTAAATCCAAGTACACGAAAAGCTCAGAACATTTATTGGGAAATTTTTGGCCCACTACACAGGCCAGCACCGAAAAGGCTTGTAGCCAATTTCCAAAAGTCTTCGCTACTTTTACTTTTCTGTCCTCAGGCTTTTCAAAACGCCTCTCCCGGTCAACTGTGGGCTGATCTGGTGAAATTAAAGACCATATGTCAATATATTCATTGCGCCAAATTTTTTCCCTGATATCAGTGGATATATGGCACCCTAATGGTGTAACACCACAAAAATAGGAGTCTTTCAAAGGGCAAGTTAAAGAGGGTTGGGATGCTGCCGAAGCAGTTCCTAGTAAATTACCCATAATGGACCGCAAAGCATTAAGGACTTCCGAATTACCTTTTAGCTGATCCCAAGCACCCAAACAAGCATGCTCACCTGTATGCTGTTGTACGCTGCTTGGCAAAATGCCATCACTTCCAGCCTGTAACAATGGGTTGGGAACCGGTAGAGTAGCCGTTGCTGACTGTGGTAGCTGCCTTCCTCTTAAGGCGAACAGAGTCTCTCTCCGAGGAGGAGGTGTCTCGTGCGCGGGAGGTGGATGAGCTGTGGTCACTGTACCCCGGACCGTAGCGCCTATGCCTGGAGGCTCCCCTATTGTCCAAAAACCTATCTGGTGACCTATCAGCACTATAATGACGTTTACACCCGCCAGAACCTTGTGATGCAAGATCCCTAACCGCTACTGACCCTCCCATACCATGTGATCCCCGCCTGTCTAGCCTGTACTGGCTTGAAACCCTATGTGCAGGGAGTGAGGCCGGAAGCCGGGAGCCGGGATGGTATAAGGGAGAAGGGTTAAATAGGGGCGGAGGAGATCGATGAATCACAGGTGTGAGTACAGGCTGAGGCCTAATAGCCTGTGATGGTGCCGTATCAAAATTGGGCAGCTCTCTTTCCTCAGAGCTGTATGCCATGGAATCATGAAGCTCCTCAACTAAATTAGCCCCTGGGCCCCCCGTCACTGTGCGAACCCCAGTTGGTATGCCACCACATGTCCGGGGGGAGGGGGGGATCACGGAAGGCGATGGGGAACGACTTTGCATATGCCCTTGACCACAACTAACATGACCTGGGGAGTGTAAACGTGACTGCAATCCAGCTACGGTTGGTTCTGCAGATGCATGAACTTGTGCAGTCACCTGTAACTGTGGGGCTGTTACTGCCGGTGTAGAAGTTACCACCGGTACTATGGCTGGCTGAGCTCTCTTACGAGCTGTAGGGGGACTGGGGCTTAATCTAGTGGGTGGGCGAGAACGGCGAACAGGGCGAGCCCTGGTGCCTCTTACCCCTTCTCTCCCAGATCTGCCTGCTGCCTTATCTTTTCCAGTGTAGAGGAGGTTCTGCAACCACTCTGTACCCTCTTGTGCCATCCTAGCCTGGATCTGCTGCAGGAGTGCGTCCTCCATTTCAGAAGTTGTGCCTGTAGCTGCTATGGGCGCCAAGAGGAAGCTCAGTGGGAGGCGCTGCCTTATAAGGTCGTTCCTGTGAACAAGCGCGCATGCGCACTGCGCGATGACGTCACCCCCCCGTTCTTGCGCCTGCGCAACAACGCCAGGCGCCAAGACGCCAGGTGCAAACACGCTGGCGAATTTTCGCCACTGTTTAGAAAGGGGAAATCCCCCTCCCAGTCAGTAGCGCTTTCGCTACTTGCTTCAGCGCTGCTCAAAATAGGGGCCGACATTCCCCCATTGTCAGAGCCCATGTGCTGGACAAAAAACAGCTGTGTTAGAGTTAGTATAGGTAAATCTAAAGCTGTGTTAGAGTTAACAATGAATAACAATGGATCATTGCATACATGAATTAAAAACTTTGCTAATGCTGTGGATACATGTCTTTCACTTCTGTTGATGGATCTCATCATTATCCCCCATCCATCTTCCCAGATCTCCCTCAAAGCCTCCCCTCCCCCCTCAGCCAGTCATATACCAGAGTGACAGGGTTAAACTTTAACTCCTTCCTAACCATCTCCAGCCCATCTTGCCACAATCCCTGGGATATTGTGGTCTAAATGATGTTTATTAGTGCTTGAATGTTATTATTTACTATTTATTGAAATGGAAATCATATTCTCAAAATAAACTCTAGTTATTTTAGTGTTTTCATGGGATGGGGGTGTTTACTGAAGCGCATGTTTCTGCTTCTTTGCTGTCAAAACCAACAGTCTTGTCTTGCTTTATGGCATGGGTTGTAGATAAACTCTAGTCTTACAAGGCAATAAAATATATGGCAGATATTGACAGTTTTATACACTTTGCTCCCTGCCTGGTAAGTTCTAAATGACCCCTCAGTTCTTTAATCATCTGCTACATTGGTTCATGAGTGAGAACTAAGAGTGCAGAGAATCTAAACAGCCAAACAGAAACTGCATTCAATAACAATTACATGTATACATAACTAAATAAACCATTTAACATTGTAGATTTGCTTGGAACAATATTTCTTAAATAGACAAACTTATTTGGGGTGGGGGATCCCCTAAATGTACATTTTGTGGTGGCTGTGTGGTTTGTTTCCGTTTTTCTCGTGCCATTTCTGCACTACAATGATTTATACTGAAGATAAATAAGTCACTAAAACCTGGAGCAATTCTTTAGCACAGTCGCACCATATGGCTCAATTCTCCTTGCACTACATATGGCTTCATTATATTATCCCATAATTCTCCATATTTATCTTGTTTGTCTGTTAAAGGGACACTGACAGAACATGGCAGCACTCGCACATACATTTGTTGTGAGAATGTGTTCAGGAGACAGAATCACTCAGTATAAATTGTATCACAGGGGAGAAAAGCACAAGGTTTCAGCAACAAATAAAATTGGCCTTAAACAACCTGCTGATTTGGCCCCTTCAGACCAAGTTGGTAGATGATCCCCAATGGGCCTGACCAACTGATATCTGCCTGAAAAGTGACCAAATATAAATGGAGCAGGTTTGAAAATTCCATCAGCTCATTGATGTGGTCCCCAACCAATGTGCCCAGTGGTGAAAACTGGATATTACTGGGCCCCAAATGGTTTTTCAGGCCCCCAAAATGTCTAGAGGTTGAACTATTTTACCAATATTTATTGAAATCACAGGGCCCCTTTACATTCTGGGCCCCCTGCAGCCACAGGGTCTGTTTCCTCTATAGTTACGCCCCTAAATGTGCCCCAGTAGATAATCCAGTTGTTGACCCTAGGACCAACAATGAGGTGAGCTTCATTTGACCTACAATAAGGGTGGCCAATCTGTGCCCAGACTGCTCATTTGTCTACCTTGCCAAATAAAGGAATCAAGCTGTGTCACATAAACCTGGTCCTGGGCTGTACATAGAGATAACAACTCCCTTGAACTAAGCACAATTCAGCAGGAACAGCCCCTAAGTTTGCTCATAGTCTGAACAGAGAGATCCCATAAAACTATGGCAGCATAGGTATTCCCTGTACTAAGCACAATTCAGCAGGAACAGTCCCTAAGTTTGCTCATAGTCTGTACAGAGAGATCCCATAAAACTATGGTACATAGGTATTCCCTGTACTAAGCACAATTCAGCAGGAACAGTCCCTAAGTTTGCTCATAGTCTGTACAGAGAGATCCCATAAAACTATGGCAGCATAGGTATTCCCTGTACTAAGCACAATTCAGCAGGAACAGTCCCTAAGTTTGCTCATAGTCTGTACAGAGAGATCCCATAAAACTATGGCAGCATAGGTATTCCCTGTACTAAGCACAATTCAGCAGGAACAGTCCCTAAGTTTGCTCATAGTCTGTACAGAGAGATCCCATAAAACTATGGCAGCATAGGTATTCCCTGTACTAAGCACAATTCAGCAGGAACAGTCCCTAAGTTTGCTCATAGTCTGAACAGAGAGATCCCATAAAACTATGGCAGCATAGGTATTCCCTGTACTAAGCACAATTCAGCAGGAACAGTCCCTAAATTTGCTCATAGTCTGTACAGAGAGATCCCATAATACTATGGCAGCATGGATTTGTCTGTGTCAAATGCAGCATATACTATTTTAGTGCATCTGGCACCTATTTCAT
The DNA here is from genome assembly GCF_017654675.1 of Xenopus laevis. Classification (NCBI taxonomy): domain Eukaryota; kingdom Metazoa; phylum Chordata; class Amphibia; order Anura; family Pipidae; genus Xenopus; species Xenopus laevis. The sequence continues at coordinate 2,967,069 of NC_054372.1, read as the reverse complement.
TGTATGTGGCACAGGCAACCTGTTACTACTGTGCAAATAGTGCAATTAAAAGGTAATGAATACCCCCCTGTACATTGAGTAGCCAAAGGGCTACTGGTGCACTTACAAGTGCCTGTGGGGATCAGCCTATGGGATATGTTACATGGCCTGTATGAGCAGGTTATTACTTTCCCCATTTTACCAGGGAGCAGTTTGGGTCTGAATTACGCACAGGAGACGACCACTGGTTTCAATGGAGTGTGTATTTCATTGTCACACTGCATCTGGCGCAATAGGAAAACAGTCTCTGTTTATGAAGTTAAACTTCAAATCCCTCATGAGCTCAGTTCCTTCTGACAGGGCCAATAATAATTAACTTCACCAGCCGACCAGACGTGATTAATGTTATGTTCAGGGGCAGATATACAGCCAGAGAGGTACAGAGAAGCAATGGGCTTAATTCATATGTCATTCTACCTCGTCTAAACCAACAATCCATATCATTACTATGGGCCGCTAAATGGGGACAATTCAAACTTTCTGTCCCAGCCATTGTGGTACATGAGAGAGAAGAGGCCACATTAAATCACCTCCTTTTCTATGCTGGAAGCAGATGCTCACCATGTATTATGGCTCCAGGGGCAAAATCACATAGAAAATGTGAAGCATTTCCAGCTGTTTAACACAGGCCTGTAGCCCAGAAGACAAATCCTTATACCAGACTCCTGTACTAGGTAAAGCCCAGGGGAGAATCCCTTATACAGGAGACATACTAATCATCATCAGTGATATGCTGCTGTGCATGTGATCTGCATATAAAATAGACATCACTTTTTCGAAGACTACAGTAAAAAAAGTGAATTCCAGTGTCCAAATTACCTTGAAAACTGGTAGAATATTTGCTTGGTTTTCATTGGCTGCCACTGAAGACTGTCCGTAGGTGCTGGGAGTTGCCTTTGAATCCCATTGGCTGGATGATAAATAGGACAAGAACTAAACAGCAGTCAAATCAAGGCTATTGGGCTGTTATCTGGTTATCTTGTCAAAAGCAAAGAATAAATTAGTATTAAACTAATGCAAGGCAATTGATAACTTCTTTTTTAGATCGCTTTTTTACTTCCCCTTAAATTTCATAGTTAACGTTATTAAACTCAAGTGCAGATATGTGAATATTATCTAGGGAATGTGTCAGAATGACTCATGATCTTTAATTTAATATACCATGGTACTTTGGGGCAAATCAAACAGAGACAGCTTTTTCTTCTACGTATATTTTCTGTTGATGGATCTCATATTTATCCTCCATCCATCTTCCTACACCCTCAAAGCACCCCCCACCCAGTACAGACAGTCATGTACCAGAGTGACAGGGTTAAACTTTAACTCCTTCCTATCCATCTCCAGCCCATCTTGCCACAATCCCTGTTCTGAAGGCCCATGCAGAGACTGGGTAAATATTTAACTCATATACAGTAATGGGATACAATTCCTACATATTCCCTGTGTTCTACACCCCAGTGACAGGGACACTCATTAATCAGCGTCTCCTCAATGAGGAGCAAATAGTTTTGTGGCTGATATAAAAGAAATAGAAGTTGCCACCAGTCAATATGCCCCCAGTCTGTTGTGTCAGTTTCTCATTACAATTTTGTGTGAGTCTGTGTGTCCCCCCGTGTTGTTTGTGTACAGCTCTGGGGATCGGGCAATTATCTCATTAGTAATAGTCGGTACTTAATGACTCTGTACAATGCAAATGATGTGTATTTGTCTTTAATGTACATTGTTCAGAGGTGCCGTTGCCATGAGGCAAGTTCAGAAACTCATCTCAGGTGCCAGTGGCCCAAAGTTACCAGTAGGTTAGCCACCTTGTCTGGAAAAAAAAACGGCCTTCCTATATTTTTATGATTTTCCACTATAAATAAAATTGACAACAAGAAACATTTTTACCGGCCAGGCCTATAAAATACTGACCATGTAGCAACCCTAGTTAGCAGGGGAGGCAACTCCTGGTAACTTTAAAGCTGGCCATAGATGCAACGATCCAATCGTATCAATCCTCAAATCCTCAAATTGTCTGGCGGAGATCGGCCGTTTGGTCGATGGGACAAGTTTAAAGATTTCAGTCGGCTGCTGATAATATCTCTGTGTGTATTGCCGATCTGATAATATCAGCGGGAGACTGTCACCAGCTTTTGTCGGACATAACTTTCGTGCGATTCTTTTACTACTTTATTTGATCTGAATGGTTAGTGGCAGGTCTGGAGATGGGAAAGTCCGATCGTTCGAGGATTCAAATAATCGGATCTTTGCGTCTATGACCAGCTCAAGAGACAAATCAGTGGTGATTAAACTGGAAATTCGTCTCTTCCAGTGCAGAGAGAGCAACTGTCCCACCTGGCCCCGCTCCTGCACAAAAAGTGGGGCACGGAATTGTAGGATCTGAAATCTCAGATACAAACTAAAAGAAATACTTCAGACTGCAAGCTATAAGGCAAACACACGATGCATAGCAATAAGCTCTGCTAAAGTTCTCTTAGAAATGCATTTTTGCAAGCCACTCCCACTTACCCATCATTCTATGTGTCACTAGGGTTGCCACCTTTTTAAAAAAATTTTACCGGCTGCTGGGGGGCGGGGACAGAAAGGGGCGGGCCGTGATGTCAAAAGGGGCGGGCTGTGACGTCAAAAGGGGCGGGGCCACACCGCGGACGCTTGAAGAAGTGAAGAAAAGGTAAGTTCCAGGGGATTGGGGGCAGGCCGAGGGCTCCTTTTAATTGTATTACAAATTTACCGGCAGCTACATTGCCGGTAAATTTGTAATACCGGCCCCGGCCTTGGCAGGTATTTTACCGGCTAGGTAAACAGAATCCGAATTATATCTGTGCTCACATATACATGCTAGGTTCCAGCAGCCAATGAATGGGCAGAGCTTTGCCATTTCCCCTCACACTACTTCCTGTTACAGATGGGACCTGCATTATTTCCTGTCAGGTGATCTGCACACAGAACATCACAAAATGGTGGCTTGCGAAGAAAAAAGACATTAAAGGGCAATATTTACTAATAGTTATGTCAATTTCAGTTGTCAGTTATTAGGATTTAACTTATTCATTCAGAATGTTCTAATTTAGTCAGGGAAGGCAAAACACACTTAGATACTAAGGAAGGCCTCATATCAGCTGCTAGTTACAGGCCCCTCCCAACTACCCATCATCCAGTGTGTGTGTCACATGGTACAACTGCACTAGTGAAGTTCAAAATAAGGAAGTTGATAATAATGGTGAGAGGGAGTGAGAGGGTCTGTGTGTGAGTGTACATATATAATACAATATAAAACACCATACAAACCATATTCAGTGTATAGTGAAAGGCCCGCGCATCTAGTGGTAGAAATGGAGTAGAAAATGTCACGTTCAGTCAGTGAATACCCACCATGGCTGCAGGTCAGTACAATGGTACAATGATACAATGATACAATGATACAATGGTATTGTCCAACCAGATGAGAAGTAAAGGTGGCCATACACAGGCACATTTAAGCTGTCGATATTGGTCCTTTAGACTGATTCAGCAGTTTATCTGCCCACAAATGGGAGCGTTCTGACGGCCCTCCCTGATCGATATCTGGCCAAAAATCAGACTGATATTGATCTGGCAGATTTGATTTTCCTTTGCGATCGAGGACTGGATTGGCTGGTATATGTTGTCCTCATTGTGTTGCACGCATTGCCATCATTGTAATTCAATTGTTTGACCCCAGGGCCGAACAACCAGATTAGCCCAGTATCGCCCCTGCCTTTGGTGGGCATATTGGGGAAAGATCTGCTCATTTGGTGACCTCTCCAATCTTCTAATGTATGGCCACCTTTACATGAAGAAGGCTAGTGGGGAAGATCTGTGCCAGATTCTCCTTGCCTTTCCAGCTGCTCCATCTACCTCCCATGATCCCTCTAGTTCCCATTCTGGCCTCACAGCCTGCACCCTGGCACGGGGCCTCCACACCACTCTGGTTCTGTAACTGATGCCCACAGAGCTAATATGTGCACCAACTAGCCGCCAGGCACCTGGGAAGCTGGAGCAATAAGTCCAGGAGGTCCAACCTGCACCAACATCCAGCTGATGATGAACCACATGCCCCAGTAGCTCCTGAGAACCTATTTACTGGGCGTCTAGGGATTCCTTTTTGTCTAACTTTTCCAATTAGAATGTAAGCTCTTATCTCAGGAATCTTGTCATCTTGTTTTTTTTTTATATCCTATACATTCAAATGGGCTTATAACTGCCATTAGGACTTATTATATCGTATGTCAGATTTTCAGGCAGCAAGTACAGCAGGTTATACACCCACAAGTACTGATGGATTGAGGTTTTGGTGGGTAGGACTGGTGTGTGTGGATCTAGTGGATCTTTCTCCTAATTAGCAGGACTCACCCACTGCAACATCTCTGACAATGTCACTGACATGACAAATGTTTAACTCCCCAGAGGAACAGGCAGTTCTCTCCTCACTTGTCTGTCTGCCCCTGACACAGTAAATATTTAACAACACCAGACACAGTCAATCCCAGGGATATAAATATAAACAGCAACACAAGCCTGTACTTCCATATGGGAGCAGGAAGGGCAGTACATTGTGTTTACAGGATTTATTCAGTGTATCACTTGGTCAGAGACTGGCACCTTACACAACTGTTGGACATCTCCCACTCTCTGTGTGATGCAAAATTTTAAAGGTCACCTGAACTCCCAATAGCTGTACAGATTTAAGATTTTATTAGTCATTCCACTGTAATTTATTGTAAGGAAAATAAATTCCTGCAAAAATTCCAACCTTTTCCAGCTTTCATAAATTGCACTGCTGCAGAGTGACACCATATATATATATATACTGTAAATATATTGTATGTGGGAGTATGGCAGGACTGATAGGCAGACAACAGTCTGTAATTGCAGATGGAGAAACTGAGCAGCCAGTAGAAGGACTGGGGTCTCCTTGCACTCACTTCATTTTTCTTTTAGGCAAATATATTTTACATAGATCTGTAACTCGGCAGAAAGATAATGGGGCTCTGGCAAATGATCGATTATTATGGGGGGTATAACAGTAGCATGCGCAGTATTCTGTATGGAAAGTACTGACGGTCAGTGGAAGGTTGTGCACTGAAGTGATTCAACATCTCAAAAACTAATGTCACTTCCTAAACTGGCAAAGTGCATGGGGATGATATTTTGGAAACACCATGGGAAAGCAAAGTATTTTAATAATATAGTAAAAAAAAGTCTAATTTCTCTAATAATGGATCCCATCATTATCCCCAATCGTCTTCCCAGCCCTCACTCACAGCCGCCCCCCATACCCAATACATAAATTCATGTACCAGAGTGACAGGGTTAAACTTTAACTCCTTCCTAACCATCTCCAGCCCATCTTGCCACAATCCCTGTTCTGAAGGCCCATGCAGAGACTGGGTAAATATTTAACTCATATACAGTAATGGGATACAATTCCTACATATTCCCTGTGTTCTACACCCCAGTGACAGGGACACTCATTAATCAGCGTCTCCTCAATGAGGAGGAAATGTTTTTTGTTTCAGGTCAGCAGCCAGAAATCTGTTTCCAGATTCCAAAATGACTTTGCACTATTCACTAGTATTATGTATAATCACCAAAATACATGGTACAGGTATGGAATGCACTATCCGGTGTGGAGAGAGAGAGAGATGTGGAAACGGAACAACCCCAGGACTCCTATCATCAGAGACACATACCCGCAGAGGAACAGATGACCAAAGAGGTAAAAAAATGTGGGTATTAACCTATCCTCTTACGAATTGTTGCACACAGAACTATCTTTGCTCAATAGAGGACTGGGGTTCCTACCAACATACCAAGTGAGCGTGGAGGACTGGGAAATAGAATTTCTTAAGCTAGTACGCAAACTGAAACTTGAATTTTTATTCCAAATCTAAAGAGCCAGTTATGGTCAACTAGTTTAATAAACCTAGCCCCTGATGTTACAAATGAATCGATTCAGGCATTTCAACATGTTGTCAGAAATAAAAAAGATGTAAAAAGAGTAAATAATGAAAATTATTCACACAATCTAAGTCGAAATGAACCAACAACCTTAAGAAATTTACAAGCTAATAATAACATTATTATCCGTAAAGCAGATTAAGGGGGGAGCGTTGTGATACTTGATAAAGGAAAATATAATGAGGAAGCACTCAGACAACTGTATACCCCGGGACATTACATGAAAATAGGGTATGGTCTCACTACTGCTGTTAAAAAACAGGTTGATCTGGTAGAAGAAGCATGCTTGAACTCCATTATAGATGATATAGAGAAAGAGTTACTGATCACAGACACCCCGAGAAAACCGACTTGACTTGAAGAAGAAAACCGACTTGACTTGAAGAAGAAAACCAACTTGATTTGAAGAAGAAAACCGACTTGACTTGAAGAAGAAATCCGACTTGACTTGAAGAAGAAATCCGACTTGACTTGAAGAAGAAAACCGACTTGACTTGAAGAAGAAAACCTACTTGACTTGAAGAAGAAATCCGACTTGACTTGAAGAAGAAATCTGACTTGACTTGAAGAAGAAATCCGACTTGACTTGAAGAAGAAATCCGACTTGACTTGAAGAAGAAATCCGACTTGACTTGAAGAAGAAAACCGACTTGACTTGAAGAAGAAATCTGACTTGACTTGAAGAAGAAAACCAACTTGACTTGAAGAAGAAATCCGACTTGACTTGAAGAAGAAATCCGACTTGACTTGAAGAAGAAAACCGACTTGACTTGAAGAAGAAATCCGACTTGACTTGAAGAAGAAATCCGACCTGACTTGAAGAAGAAATCCAACTTCACTTGAAGAAGAAATCCAGCAAAGATATCCTGTAAATAAAGAGACACATTAGTACTACATCAGCAACACTCTGGCACGTCAGACTCCTAACTTGGCTTTAGTGACTTACCTGTTTATCCTGGTTTGTAAATATCCAACATGTTAAGAAGACAGGATGACCAGCATTGAATGCTTGAAGGAGTCTGACTTTGAAGAAATCCAGCAAAGATATCCTGGAAATATTTTCATGCGTTAATAAATATACACTATAGTGTATTAAATATCTGGATGTACACTTTTAAATGCATAATATATCCTATATTTCATTAAATTGTTGTCATATGTATTCCCCTTAGGAAATCATATTAACTCTTTATATATACACACCTGTGCATAAGTAAAACTCCAATGCGCTGCAGCTGTATATACACACGGTGTAGATCATCACTGGCTCGATCCTTTATACCCTTTCCTGCCCAACAGGTCCAGAATACAATGTAGAAACAATTAATATTGTTATTAGGAGGCACATTATGGAAGCCATGCCAAACTGACAGAACATATCTGGTGAGACATGTATTTTAGCCCCTGTACATACAAGGTAAGCCCTTACTTTGTATGTACATGGGCTAAAATAAACAACAAATCACTTATTTCACTCCAATCAATGGGCTGATGGTTTGTCTCTACATTACATTATTATATAGCACTAGATATGTTCTTGGTTTTACAGGGCTGAGAGTATTGACTGTGTGTTATACAAATGAGCACGTGTGTCTGTGTCTGTGTGTTGGTGTTGATGTGTGTGTGTGTCCATAGAGACTGCTGAGCACTAACAAATGCAACACAAAATAGAGTCACACACACAAGTTGCCTTTGAAATAATGATTTGCCCATTTATTTGGCCACAGATTGTGAAAACAAAAAATAAAAATGTTTCCATGTTCACCGTCCTTTCGTCTGACTAAGGGAGTCTTATGGTTTTTATTTATTTCATGTTGTAAGTATTCTATCATGATTTTCCTTCTGGAAGCGGGTCCCAGATATTATTAGGAATTTCAGTGATTCCCTGACCTCATCCGAACAACTACTTCCAGGCCAAGTGCAACGTGTTGATGGAATATACTTTCTCCACCAGCAATTTCTTGGTCCATTGGCAAAATGTCCGATGCTGCTCGTAACTGTCATTGACTTTCATAGCAACCGCCTGTCATTTCATAATTTAATTTCTATGAAGGTCTGAAAACATTTTTATAGAAATGCAACTGCCTAACTGCACCCATGACTATACACATGGAATGTGAAGGGAGGGGGAACACGGGTCATTTTTTAAATTTATAAGTCACCTTCCACCACTGGATACCTATACTGGCATAGTTTTATGCTATTGTATGTACATGCCGTGTTTCATTTTGTAAGCTGTTCCTGCTGAATTGTGCTTAGTACAGGGAATACCTATGCTGCAATAGTTTTATGGGATCTCTCTGTACAGACTATGAGCAAACTTAGGGGTCTGTTCCTGCTGAATTGTGCTTAGTACAGGGAATACCTATGCTGCCATAGTTTTATGGGATCTCTCTGTACAGACTATGAGCAAACTTAGGGGACTGTTCCTGCTGAATTGTGTTTAGTACAGAGAATACCTATGCTGCCATAGTTTTATGGGATCTCTCTGTACAGACTATGAGCAAACTTAGGGACTGTTCCTGCTGAATTGTGCTTAGTACAGGGAATACCTATGCTGCCATAGTTTTATGGGATCTCTCTGTACAGACTATGAGCAAATTTAGGGGACTGTTCATTAGTATAGGGGACATTACTCATTAGTATAGTTTTAGCAATGTGCCAGCTAATTCAGACAAAATAGGTGGATCTCACCACAGCTCAGTGAAGGAAATATGGCTCTGGCTTAGCACAAGTTACTAAGAAATAAAACTCCCCTTTCTCATTATTTCTTCTCTTGTTGTCATGGTAATTTGATTTTAGCTCTGCTATTGCCCATGTTAAATTACTTGTTAATATAAAGACTTTTTTATATTGACTTTATCCTTCCTTCACATTGAACCCACTGAACCCCTCTCCTACTCCAAGTCATACCCTACTTCATGCCAGCCATTTACCCCTCTCCTACTCCAAATCATACTCTATAATTACCCTACTTCTTCCCAAACATGGAACCTTCTCTAGCCTCTACCCTAGGTGCAAGATGGAGACAGTAGTGCAAGATCAAGATACTAGTGCAGGATGAAGACATAGGGGCAAATTTACTAAAGGGCGAAGTGGCTAACGCTAGCGTGACGTCATTTCGTTACTTCGCCGATTTACTAACGGGTGCTGGCGTAAATTTGCTAGCGAAGTGGACCTACTCTAGCGCTTCTTCACACCCTTACGCCAGGCGAAGTTGTGCTATGGCAAAGGGACGTAATTATGCTAATTCACTAACTTGCGCATTTTAATGAACGTTACAAATTAACGGTAGCGCAACTTCGCTACCTTTCATCTCCCTGACTTCAGATTTTAGTGAATTAGCAGCGCCCTGTCGAAGTGCGGCAAAGGCATCGCTAGTTTAATATGATTGAGATATGGCAAGCTTGTTAGTGTAGAAAAATATGGAGGTGATGGGGCATATGGAAACAATATGACTGCCAGGGGCTTATTGGCTCCTAGTGGAGAAATCTGGACCAAGGAGGAAGCTTAGGGGTTCAAGTCCAAGTTTGCAGTATCCAGAGGGGTCAGACGTAAGTGTAGTCAAGTTCAGGCAAGAGCTCAAGAAAGCAGTCAGCAAGAATCATGGTCACGTGGGTCATGGGCAATGCCATCTTGAACGCAGCGCCGCCTGAGACAGAAGCGCTATTGGGTGCTCCTGACAATGAAACGATGGAGACAGTAGGACAAGTTAAAAATAGTAGTGCAAGATTGAGACAGTAGCACGAAAATTATGTCGTAGGACAGGACTTAGACTGTAGGACAAGTCAGTGACAGAATTACAAGGTGGAGACAAGATGGTGACAATAGAGACAGTAGGACAAGACAGAAACAGTAGGGTAAGGTGGAGACAGTAGGGCAAGATAGAGACAGAAGGACAAGATGGAAAGAGTAGGATAAGGTGGTGACAGAAGGACAAAATAGTGATTGTATGGGAAGATGCAGACAGTAGGTCAGGATGGAGACAGAAGGACAATATGGAGACAGAAGGACAAGATGGAGACAGTAGGGCAAGATGGAGACAGTAAGACAAGATGGAGACAGTAGGTCAGGATGGAGACAGAAGGACAATATGGAGACAGAAGGACAAGATTTTTAGGGCCCCAAAATATTTATAAGTTGGCCAATTTTACCAAGATATATTAAAATTGCTAATTAATTAGGGTCTCACTGGGCCACCTACACTCCTGGGCCCCCCTGCAACCGCAGGGTCTGCTTCCTCTATAGTTACGCCCCTGCACAAGAATGATATAGTAGGACAGGATTGAGACCATAGGACAAGTCAGTGACAGCATTACAAGGTGGAGACAGTAGGGCCAGATGGAGACAGAAGAACAAGATGGAGACAATAGGATAAGATGTGGCAGTAGAGCAAGATGGAAAGAGCAGGATAAGGTGGTGACAGTTGGACAAGATGGAGATTGTATGGGAAGGTGGAGGCAGTAAGATGAGATGACAAAACTAGGGCAAGTTAGTCGTATGGTATTACATGGAGATGAATGTGATATTTGTGCCCATAGATTCCATGAAAATGGAAGATATTGCTAAACTTCAGTAACACTGACAGGTGATAGAAACTGCAATTTTTCTTGGAAACAAAAAAGTTTAGTGGGAGTATAATATATTTAATAAGCAGCAGGCTGGTAATTAGATCTGGCATTATTCAGGATTTGAATATTTATATTTATGTGTCTCATTCTGGGAATGGGGGATGGAAAAATACAACTCTGAGCTGTGAAAGGGTTAAAGGGAAATACGCTCCTCTGAATATTTGTATTTACAAGTGTTGGTGGGAGCTACCCTACCCCTTCCCTTACACAGCACTATACAGGGGTTTAGCTTATTATAGAATATTCCTATACAAAGGGTGGGAGCTGGTGCAGTGGATGAGATACAGAATGAAGATTACAGTACCTAGAGCCGAATGCACGTGAGCAGCCGCAGGAATATGTCGCTTCTTAAAATGCACTGTGAAGCGCTAACAACCCAACACACTTTAAATAGAGATTCCTCTAGAAATAGACAACGAGGCAGCCGTCATGTGCATCTGCAGCAACTGAGCCGACAGTTTTCCACTAGTATATCTGGCGCTACATGGGGCCCCTTCTAATGACAGTTTTCCACTAGTATATCTGGCGCTACATGGGGCCCCTTCTAATGACAGTTTTCTGGCCACATCAATAGACTTGTTAATCCTGTTTAATTCAGTAAAGATGGACATAAACTGGCTGACGTGTCCCCTCCAGACCAAGTCAAGATCTTATTGGCCTGTCTATGGGCCTCTTCTGATAACATGCCCCACCCATATCTGGCTAAAAATTGTCAAATTCTTGGTTGGTTTGAAAACGAACTTGGTATCGATTTGGCCCTCCGACCATTGATCTTGATTGGGCCCTAAGCCAATGTTGTGATCATCCTACACATGGGCAGTCAGGGTCTACTGGTTTGGTGACCTTGCCAGACAACCATATGTATTTGTGTATGAACATCAGTACAGCTGAAGGGCCACGGGCAAGACTACTACTTAGATAAGTACATATGTGCTTCTACAAGTGGACTAGAGAGGTGGCCATGTTATGTCAAGTCTTGCAGCCCAATTCTATAGCCGCACCACAGGGAAGCAGCTTGGGGTCATCCACTAAAGCAGAGTCAGTATGGAGAGATGTCTTTAGGCAAGTGATTCCTGCACCCAAATAAGTTTCCAAAGATTTTTACCCAAGACAATCATGAAAACTACCCATGGAGCTGCTCTTGGTTTTCCCCCCAACATTAGATCCTGTACTGTGATGGCAGAAAATACATCTTATATTCAATTTATTCAGCCATCAAGGACAGTCCCAACCAAACTGGGGGTAATGTGAGGGAAAGGAGAGTGCATGACAGTTGCAGGGGAGAAGCTAAAAGGCAGTTATGGAGAAGATAAATGGAGAGCAGATGAGAAATAAAGAAGGGGATAAAAGAGAAAAGGTGGGGGAAAGTGACAATAAACTGGGGACAATGGAAACTTGGATAAGATGAAGACATCAGGAGAAGAGAAGTAAGGGGACAAAACATGGTCCAGGTGGAGTAGACAAGAAATTATAAAATGAAGGCAGAGTAGGAGAAATAGATAAAGGAGGAACATGGAAATGTTTTTTTAGGGGACCTTCACCCCAGCTTGACACTGGACCTTCTATTCTTAATGGTGGTTCTGACATATCAGAAAAGAAAGCAAAGTGTTTCCCATCATTTGCTCCATATTCAGTATTACCTTTCCCAAGGAATAACAATGGTTAACCCCGTTTATTCCACGAGTCTCAGCAAGAGCTTACTAAACGACACCCCGGCATTACACACTGGCGCCTGCATTGGAAGGGCTCCTGTCCCTTTAAGATGCACATACAGTAAGTGTGGAATATGGAATTAGTGGGATCACAGATCGCTCATTATTACACGCAGAGCATTTCTGCTCCAGCAATAGGCTATGACATCAGCAATAGATATAATAGAATAGGCAAATGCAGAGCGGAACAATTAGTCCCCTTATGCCCATTACAAGAGAGCCCCTCTGATTGGACGCTTTCTACTTATCCAGAGATTAGTAATCATGGCTCCCTGCTCGGAGCACTTTAGCTGCAGCTCTTGGGATAATGGTTTCCAGTTCACTTGTATTTCAGGCTTTGTCTTATTTCATTCAGACATGGGGAACCTACACAATAAACTGAGCGGCCCCAATATTGGCTATAAGTCATTTCAGCAGGGCGTGGGCAACGTTTCTCTCCTCAAGAATTCCCTGCACTTTATTCAGAAGCAACAAGATCGTTCATACTCAGTGTTGCTAGGCAGGGGCGTAACTATGGAGGAAGCAGACCCAGGAAGTATAGGGGGCCCCATGAGGCCCTAATTAAAGGGGTGGTTCACCTTTAAGTTAACTTCTAGTATGTTATAGAATGACCAACTCAAACCAACTTTTCAATTGGTCTTCATTATCAAGTTTTTATAGTTTTTTTTTTACTATTTGCCTTTTTCTTCTGACTCTTTCCAGCTTTCAAATGGGGGTCACTGACCCCATCTAAAAACAAATGCTCTGCAAAGCTACAATTTATTTTGTTATTGCTACTTTGTATTATTCATCTTTCTATTAGGGCCCTCTCCTGTTCATATTCCAGTCTCTTATTCAAATCAGTGCATGGTTGCTAAGGTAACGTGAACCCTAGCAACCAGATTTCTGAAATTGCAAACTGGAGAGCTGCTGAATAAAAAGTAGCAAAATAAGTAGAAAACCACAAATAATAAAAAATAAAAACCAATTGCAAATTGTCTCAGAATATCCCTCTCTACATCATACTAACAGTTAACTCAAAGGTGAACAACCCCTTTAATGAGCAATTTCAATATATATTGGTAAAACAGGACAACCTCTGGATATGTTGGGGGCCCTAAAATGTATTTACTGTGGGGCCCAGTAACATCCAGTTACACCACTGGAATGAATGGCCACAAGGTGCTTCCTCTCCCCCAGTGCCCCCCAAGACACCCCAAGACCAGCACTACTTACACATACAATTTTAAAGGAGAGTCGGACTGCCTGTATCACAATGACTTCCACGCAGGCGTGTAACGAAGGAGAAGGGCGCAAAGCATTGTGGGAAGTGGGAGTCTTGGCTGCACCGCTGACTATTGCAACATTATTTAATGGTCATGTAGTCAGAACCATCAGTGCAGACACTAGCGATGAACTGGTAGACGCTGCTTTCAGTGGCATTTACAAATAACTTGTGTAATGAATGTATATAGGGAAGCTGATTAGAATGAAGTTCTCTTTCATTAGACACATTTGTATTTCGTTTTCAATTGCACAGTAACGGGGTTATGTAAGAAAAGGCACTGAGTTTGCCCAGGAGCAGTAACCCGTAGCAACCAATCAGTAGCTAGCTTTCACTGGTCACCTGTTTTAAAGCAAACATCTTATTGGTTGTAACAGGACAGCTTACACGCATCAGCACATTTTTCTTAAAGGAGAACTAAACCCCCTCCTAAAGAGAGTCCTCATCTAACACCCCCTCCCCTTCCTCTCAGCATAGACCAATATTTAAATAATTGTTGCAGAAAGTCGCACAGACCTTCCCATGCAGAGTAGCGCAGCGGAGCTTACGGACGCCATCTTCAGATCCTCTTCTTCCCGTCGGCTATTTATGGAGCCTTTATGTATAGTAAATAGGAAACAGCTCCAACTGCGCATGCATCAAAATGGCGGTCCTTTAGCGAACATATCCGAAGATACTGAAGATGGTACCCTGTAAGCTCCACTGCGCAACTCTGCATGGGGACGTCTGTGCGACTTTCTGCAGCAATTTTTTAAATAGTGGACTATGCAGGGAGGGGGTAAATGGGGGATATTAGATGGGGGACTCTGTTTAGAAGGGTGGGTTAGTTCTCCTTTAAATGCTGTGGTCTTGCTCACTTTGCCTTCATATGATTGTGTTTATTGATTGTACCCTCAATATTCATTCTCTTTGGAAAGTCTCTGATTCCTGTATGAATTACTGTGTATAATACTCCCTACTTTCAGAAATGCACCCCCTTATCTGAACAATTGTAGGCCCTCCAGCAGCCGCCATTATCCAGCACCAGAAGGAGCTCAGTGAGGAGGCAGATTGTATAAATATATAGAGAACTGGTAATACTTGTATGTAAGGGGTGTATACAATGTGCAACACAATTACTAAATCCTAATCAGAAACAAGCACCACTAAATACCAGCAACTCCCCAATTAACTTTTAATCATCCACTTTGTTTTAGGGGGGATTATTTTTACGGGGTGTTCAAGACCAAAGTCCTATCCAACCTTACTAGGAATCCAGGAGATGAAGGGGCAGATTCACCAAAGGGCGAATTGTCGCCAGTGATCGTTTCGCACACATCGCACCACTTCGGCAGGCGCAAATTCGTTACCACTTTGCTAATTTACTGACATGCAAAGGTGCACCCTGGGAGCCGAACACTGGCGACTTTTCTCTAGCGTTACTTCGGCAGTGCGAGCATTTTATAGTGAAGATGCGATATCGTTCATTTGTGCCTGACGAAAAATCGCTAGTGATCTTGCACTTTACAATTTGCATAAAGAACGTAATTTAAAGTTGTACGGACGTCTTTATTATAAATGTTGCTGCTTGAAGTTACCACTTTTTATTACAAGTGTCTGGGGAACCTTAATAAAGACAAGAGAGTTAATATAATGCCCTACACATGAGTCCACTGTAATATAAATGTTCCATATGTTAGAAAAATGTCTGGAGAAAACCGGTCCCCCAAAATAATCTTGTTAGGACTTTTGCAGACAATCCCGCTTCAAAAAAGGAAAAGTTGCCAGCGTTTTTGGAACTTTAATGCATTTTCAGCTCACGGGATATGATGTAAAGCTGCCCATAGATGTAAAGATTTTTAAAAGATCCGATCGTCATCGTGAGACCACGATTTTCTCGAAACGAGAAAAAGACCAATTTGGCAGGAAAACAAAGGGGAGCTGCTTGGCCCTGCAGACATAGATACATTGCACTGGGCCCACAAAGATTTTTTGACCTGGCCGATCAATTTCCTGACAGATGTCGGCCGAAAAATCGTAAGATGTTCGATTGTTTAAATCCCACTAACCACTGGATAATTTCAAAGGATTGGTCGGACTTCCCTAAAATCGCTCGTTCGGCAAAAAGAATCATCGCGTCTATAAGGGGGGTTAAGTGACAGAAGATTGAGGAAGATCTGGCGGCTTTATAGCACTTCATCTGGTCTGAGGTGGTGAAGTCAAGTCCAACGAAAGATGTAACGTTCAGTAAAATCAATGCGGAGTAACAACCTTTCGCCAGAGCGAAAAGTCTCCTGTCGTTAGAGTGCGAACGAATGCTAACGACGTTCTCTTTCGCTAGCGAATTAGCGCCTGCGCTTGTTAGTGAATTGGAGATGTCCCTGCGGTGGTGATTTCTGGCGAATTGTCGCTAGCGTTAACCACTCTGTCCTTTAGTGAATCTGCCCCGAAGTATTTCCACAGGGAACTAGGGTGATTAGCATGAGATCCAGCATCAAGGACACATCGTATAACCTCTAGGCCTATTCTTCTTCCTTTTAGACTCGTTCATTCAAAGACATTTACATTCTTTTTGTGTAATCGTCAATGTTAAAGGGATACTGTCATGGGGAAAAAAATTTTTTTTCAAAATAAATCAGTTAATAGTGCTGCTCCAGCAGAATTCTGCACTGAAATCCATTTCTCAAAAGAGCAAACAGATTTTTTTATATTCAATTTTGAAATCTGACATGGGGCTAGACATATTGTCAATTTCCCAACTGCCCCCGGTCATGTGACTTGTGCCTGCACTTTAGGAGAGAAATGCTTTCTGGCAGGCTGCTGTTTTTCCTTCTCAATGTAACTGAATGTGTCTCAGTGGGACCTGGATTTTACTATTGAGTGCTGTTCTTAGATCTACCAGGCAGCTGTTATCTTGTGTTAGGGAGCTGTTATCTGGTTACCTTCTCATTGGTCTTTTGTTTGGCTGCTGGGGGGGGAGGGAGGGGGTGATATCAGTCCAACTTGCAGTACAGCAGTAAAGAGTGATTGAAGTTTATCAGAGCACAAGTCACATGACCAGGTGCAGCTGGGAAACTGACAAAATGTCTAGCCCCATGTCAGATTTTAAAATTGAATATAAAAAAATCTGTTTGCTCTTTTGAGAAATGGATTTCAGTGCAGAATTCTGCTGGAGCAGCACTATTAACTGATTCATTTTGAAAAAAATGTTTTTTCCCATGACAGTATCCCTTTAAATAGTTTTGTCTGCAGTGGTACTTATGTCCTACAAGCAAGGTTCTCTATGTTTTCAGTGAATGAGAGCTGCAATATTGTTTATCAGGAATTCAACTCCTATTTATCCTCCCCACAAGCAAGAGTATAAAACTCACCCCATTCATTCAGTTGTGCTTTCCTTTGTCAATGCCTCAAGTCAGAGTTGGATAAAGCATTAACAGGTTTACTGGGGGGAAAATGAAATTAAAAAGACTTTGTGAATCTGTGTTTACAGTAGGAATTAAGGACTGATCATTGGTATCTGACTAATTTACAAGCTGGGAATTCTATGATCTGTGTTGTGCTGGGGTTTGACAATATAATGGAAGTGGGACAGTTGTGGATCATTTTCCCTCTATATTTCTTGCCTGGTAGCGAGATCCCAACTGAAGTCTATGGGAATCTTGTGAATCAGTGGCCATTGTTATACCCAGGTGCCCTCCTCTTTTATTTGAACCCATATCATACCGGTTGCTATGCCACTGTCTCTTGATTCTCCTTTCATGATAGTGATGAGAATGTGAGTCACCTGAGATACAGATTGTGATCCTTCTATACACAGTAGATAAAAGTAATATCCTCTATGCACAGCATTGACTTCCAGATCAAAAGAAAGGGGTGGGGATACCCAGGAACGTCCTCCCAGTAGGCGTGTACCATCCATATTCTTCTTCAGTAAAGAACTGGCCCCCACCAAGCATGAATAGACTTATAGAATTAATATGGTAATTAGCACAGAACATTTTCTATTTTGGATGCATTGGGGAGATAATGTGTTGTCTTTAATCACTCTGAATGGATTGCTTTGATCTAAGCACCCTAATTGTATCACGGCATGAGAAATGTCTTTTTTCCCAGTAGGTCTTTGAATTGGTTGTATTATAGGTCATATACCTTTATTTGTCATCAACCAAATTATCTTTGATTTATTTTATACACTGACCCAACTACTTTACCAACCACCCCATGACTTATACAGTGACCCAACTACTGTACCAACAACCCCATGACTTATACACTGACCCAACTACTGAACCAACCACCCCATGACTTATACACTGACCCAACTACTGTACCAACCATCCCATGACTTATACACTGACCCAACTACTGTACCAACCATCCCATGACTTATACAGTGACCCAACTTCTGTACCAACCACCCCATGACTTATACAGTGACCCAACTACTGTACCAACCACCCTATGACTTATACACTGACCCAACTACTGTACCAACCACCCCATGACATATACACTGACCCAGCTACTGTACCAACCACCCCATGACCCATGCACTGACCCAACTACTGTACCAACCACCCCATGACTTATACACTGACCCAACTACTGTACCAACCACCCCATGACTTATACAGTGACCCAGCTACTGTACCAACCACCCCATGACTTATACAGTGACCCAAATACTAAACCAACCACCCCATGACTTATACACTGACCCAACTACTGAACCAACCAACCCATGACTTATACACTGACCCAACTACTGTACCAACCACCCCATGACTTATACAGTGACCCAACTTCTGTACCAACCACCCCATGACTTATACACTGACCCAACTACTGTACCAACCACCCCATGACTTACACACTGACCCAACCACTGTACCAATCACCCCATGACTTATACACTGACCCAGCTACTGTACCAACCACCCCATGACTTATACACTGACCCAACTACTGTACCAACCACCCCATGACTTATACACTGACCCAACTACTGTACCAACCACCCTATGACTTATACACTGACCCAACTACTGTACCAACCACCCCATGACTTATACACTGACCCAACTACTGTACCAACCACCCCATGACTTATACACTGACCCAACTACTGTACCAACAACCCCATGACTTACACACTGACCCAACCACTGTACCAATCACCCCATGACTTATACACTGACCCAACTACTGTACCAACCACCCCATGACTTACACACTGACCCAACCACTGTACCAATCACCCCATGACTTATACACTGACCCAGCTACTGTACCAACCACCCCATGACTTATACACTGACCCAACTACTGTACCAACCACCCCATGCCTTATACACTGACCCAACTACTGTACCAATCACCCAATGACTTATACACTGACCCAACTACTGTACCATTCAGTCCATAACTTTTATACTGACCAAGCTACTGTGTAACCAGGCCATGACTTATACACTGAATCAGCTATGGTACCAATCAGTCCCAAATAAACCTGAATCAGCTACAGTATTAATCATCCTGAACATACACACTGACCCAGCTACAGTATCAATCAAACTTACCCACTGACCCACTAGGATAACCAGCAGCCCAATGATACAAACACACAGTATTGAAAAGACACATGTGGATTTGCAGAGCAGAAGAAACTTTATTTATCTGAAAAAATAAAACACTATGTCATGTATTTGAACCAGATTCTTTGTACAAAATAAAGTCATAAATACAAATCAACAACAAAAGCTTAAATACAGTACAAAAATTCCAGGATCCAGTCTGTAAAAAGGAAAAGACAGTCAAGTCGCCACAGCCCTTGTTTGGGCTAATATATGTATATATATGTATGTATGAAAAGCACCCACTGTGTGTGGTAGAAATAAGTCAAACAAGTCCACTCCCAGCAAAGGTGGAAACAAATAAATGTTTTATTCATTTCTTCTTTTTCTTGTGATTTCTGTACAAATAGCAGCAGAGAATAATACACTGGAGACTAGTTCACTAAAGTGCCTGACAACATTGAGTCCGTTTGTAGTACAAAGGCTTCACTTAGCGATGTGACTATTTATATGTACAAATATGTTCAAGGTCCTCTTCTCATTCTTTACTTTATCTCCCGACAGGCTGAGAATAGAGACGCTATAAGCGGAGGTAACAGTATGTATGGAAGTGTGTGTAAATAGCACAGCTAGTGTCAGTAAGAATAGGCAGCTAGTGCTCTAACTAGTGCTCTAACTGTATAGAACGATGCGCTTTAATTCGCATTGAGGCGTCTGGTATCGATCTCACGATTCGGCTCAGGCAGGAGCTGTCCACAGGGCTTGGTGCTGAAACTCCTCAACTCCAACTTGATGGTGCTGGTTCTCTGTACAATAAATGAAGCTGACAGAGTTGCCTTTGGCAAATAGACATGAGATTGAGCCATGCAGGTAACAGCCGAGCCACAAATCAAACCAGCTCCTTCCAAAGAACAAGGGGCTAGCGTGTAGACCAATTGCAGGGGGAGATGTCCCCCAAGGAAAAGGTGTAACCAGAGG
The DNA here is from genome assembly GCF_017654675.1 of Xenopus laevis. Taxonomy (NCBI): domain Eukaryota; kingdom Metazoa; phylum Chordata; class Amphibia; order Anura; family Pipidae; genus Xenopus; species Xenopus laevis. The sequence continues at coordinate 2,946,914 of NC_054372.1, read as the reverse complement.
TAACCTCGGTTGGGTTGTTTCACAGGGTCCCAAAGGATAAGCCCACAGTGTAGAAGCCAAGACCTTTCAGCTTCTCCTCAGTCCTGACCTTCTGCTTCATGTGGACCTTTCCATGTCGCTTCTTTTCGTCACTCCTGGCAAACCTTCTGCCGCACAAATCGCAGGAGAAGGGTTTTTCCCCCGTGTGAGTGCGGATGTGGGTGGTGAGATGGTCGCTGCGACTGAAATTCCTCAGACAAATCCTACACTGGAAGGGCTTGTGGCCAGTGTGGATCCTCAAGTGCCTGTTGAGCTCGTCCGAGCGCGCAAAGCTCCTAATACAGCTCTCAACTGGGCACGCAAAGGCTTTCTCGTGAGGTTTTGGGCGAAAGCATTTGGCTGGGAACTTGTTTCTCTGGTATTTTTTCCTTGGCTCTACAGAGGGTCCCACCACATGATTAGGGAGCATGTGTCCCTCAGTAGGAGAATGACCCAAAAAGTTAGTGGAGATGAGAGGAGGAGAAGGGTGGTGGATGACCTCCTCTTGGTTTGTTAGTCCAGGTGCTGCCACCGGATTGCCAAACTGGTATTTGAAATCCCCCATGAGTTGAGATTTTAAGTCCATCTTGGTGTCATTGAAATCGCTATGGGAGGTTTGATAACTGTCCAACTGGCAGGTAAAGTCTATGCTGCTGAAATTGGCAGAATCTTCTGATATTTCCGTGGCATGAGGTTGGCAGCAGGCAGACATCATATTCTCAACCTTGGATTCCAGTGGGTGAAAGACTGGATGGGGGTTATTGGACTGGTGGAAAGAGTCCTGCTGGAAAGAGTCCTGCTGGAAAGAGTCCTGCTGGAAAGAGTCCTGCTGGAAGGAGCTAGTGGCAAAGCTTTGGCCAGTCTGAGCCTCCCACTGAGGGCACGGTGAGCTGAAAGAGTCCATAGAGGGAGATATCGGGGAAAATTCCATTTCGTGTTTGTTTGGGACCACTTTGGAGTCAAAAAAGCACTGGGAAGAGGAAGAGCTTCCCAGACTGGGGGAACTGGGGACCTGGTGAATATCCTCAGTGCTGCTGAAGGCAGAGTATAGTTGGTTCTGGTAGGGCTGTTGCACAGAGATTCTCAGATTGGGTTGGGAGTAAAGGTCCATATGGTTCTGAATGGCCTCAGGGACGGAGTAAAGGGACTCCTGCCTGTTTAGCTGCTGAGGAGCCGAGATGGTGGAGATTCCCAGAATTCCAGACATGATGCTGAAGAAAGCTTCTTGGTCTTGAGAATGCTCTGGGTTGGCCTCGATGAAGAAGCTGCCCGAATAATTGAGCGGTAATGGTGGAGAAGGCTGACTGCTGAGGAAGAAGTAATCTGAAGTCTCACCGTTGTCAGCGAAGTCACCTGAAAGCAAAACAGATCTTGGTCACTTACAAGTTTGTTTTTTTGTGATTCCCAACTATTGCCAATCACCACAATGTGTCATATATCCAAATCAGCCCCAACTCCCTCCTAAATGTCATTTATCCAAAACAACCTCAACTCCCTCCTAAATGCCATTTATCCAAAGCAGCCCTAACTGCCAGTTACTCAGCCTTCACAAAAAAGCTGTTTTAGGGAATCCTCAACAGAAGCATTTACACCTCCCCCAAAGGTGCAATTTTATTCAAACCGAAGTACATTACAGTCAATCTATTGCCCTTCAGCTAAATTGACTACAACTCCCAGAGTCCCTGCTTCATGTCTCAAGCTGATCAGTTGCACCATTTATATAATCAGTCCAATTGAATTACAGCAGCATCACAACCTCTGCACATTCTATCCGCTCATTTCCAATTACAAATCTGCAAATCCAGAGGGTCTTTACCTGAGCTGAGTGGGCCACTTGTCTGCTCCTGTTTCCTTTCATTGAGCTGCTGGGGGGCTCCAGAGTCTGTGCTTTGCACCCCTTCTTCTTTCAGCTCGGGGTCCCCCTGGTATTTGGGGTAGAGTGAGTCCTGGCAGGAGAGGTCCATCGTTATTAAGTAGTGAGCAGCTGCTGGACACTGGTTCCTTATAGAAGTGCTAATGGGAAGCCTGTGTGTATATGGGGCTGCGGCTGCTGCTGCTCCTCTCAGTGTCGGTGGGATTGTGTCCATGCTCCATGCACAGCCCCTTATATTTATATTCAGCTGGAGCTGCCTCTGATCTTCCGCCGCCTGGGATCTCTCCATTTCAGGAGTCTCCAGTGATGCTGCGTGATGTAAATGCCCATATATGGACACAGGATGTAGCTTGGGGACACCCAAAAAGGAAATCTCTTATTTTGACGCCTCTTTTGCTCCTTTCGTCTTGTTATTTGGTTTGTTTGAAAAAAAGCTTTAAATAAACGCAGAGCCAGGAAAGTTGTGATTTCTCAGAGTCTGGGGGGAGGAATTACACGCAGCCAGTGGTTGAGGGGGGTTCATTGGCTTCATTAACCCTTTAAAATGAAATACTTGATTCTCAGCTAATCTGTCTGGGGATCAGTGAGTTTAACAAAACATAACGATCAGATTAGGGATATTGCTTTGCATAGTGGGAGTGAGCATCTCCCCTGTCCCCTGTCTATTGGCATGTTCAACCCCCCCAGCACTGCACATTATTAGCTTTGTTATTACAGTCATTTATATTATATTATTATATATTATTATTATTATATACACTGCTGCCTTATTGCTGCTCTGCCTCTGGGTATTGAGTTTATAGTTATTACATGTCCCATGGCACCAGGGACAGGGGTGTTACATTGTTACATGGGTTTTACTATTCATTCTCTCTCTCTCTGTCATCTATCTATCTATTATCTACCTATCTATCTATCTATCTATCTATCTATCTATCTATCTATCCATCCATCTATTATCTATCTATCTATCTATCTATCTATCTATCATCTATCTATCTATCTATCTATCTATCTATCTATCTATCTATCTATCTATCTATCTATCTATCTATCTATCTATCATCTCTCTCTCTCTCTCTCTCTCTCTCTCTATCTCTCTTAATCCATCCCTCCATCCATCCCTCTCTCTCTATCTATCTATCTATCTATCTATCTATCTATCTATCTATCTATCTATCTATCTATCTATTTGTCTGTCTGTCTGTCTGTCTGTCTGTCTCTCTCTCTCTGTCTGTCTTTCTGTCTGTCTCTCTCTCTCTCTCTCTCTCTCTCTCTCTATCTATCTATCTATCTATCTATCTATCTATCTATCTATCTATCTATCTATCTCTCTTTCTATCTCTCCGTCTCAGGGGTGTTACATTGTTACACCGAGTTCCCAAATTCCTCTCTTATTATAATGTTACCCCTCCTCTCATATAATCCATGCTCCGCAGTATCTTGCAGCAGTATTTTTATTATACTAATATTAATATTGGCAGGTCCCATTATTTCCTATGCACTAGTGACTCTGTCTGTAACTCTGCCCCTCTGACTATGTGTTTGGCTTCAGCGTCACCCCTATAACAAGCCACGACCCCCATAAGAAGCTCAGTACAAGGGATGGAACATAACAATCCCGAGTAGATAAACCTCTGGCATATAACTAAGGCTTAATTACCTGCTGAATAACATTGGGTGTCTGTATCTCTTTACTAAACACTGAGGTTTAGATTAATGAGAGTCCTAGTGACTGTGTTTAATGAGAGTCAGACTGGGGTTTATTAGGGACCAGGGAATATTTTGGGGGCAGGAATATGGAGAAGGGAACCCGCCTCCTGTCGTGTGTTTCCAGTGCACTTGTAGCCTTGGTAACGTGAATCCCCACGTGGCTCGGTGTAGGCTGCAGCAGTCACAGCTATTACTTCTATAGCCACAATGTACTGGAATGGCCAATGTTGAAATTGGGCAGTCGCTCCCCCCCCCTCTGTTGAAATACAGTTATAGGTTAGGGCAGAAGCCATTTATCTTGTTGTGTTCCTACATCATTGTCATAAATGTCTCCTTCCAGCTTCCCTCCTGGGCTTCTGGGATTTGTAGTTCAACAACAGACAAATGGTCACAGACTTCTTCTATTGATCTCATGTCTCTGGCTTTGCCCTGATGAGAAACAGAACAACACTAGCAACAGCCTATAATATTATATAATAATATTAAATAATAATATTATATAATATTATCAGCCAGCAGAGTTGTTCCCTCTTGCTTCACTCAGTAGGCCAGTGCTTTGTGGGCTGAGGCAGGGAAATAATAAATGATTTATGTGTAACACGGCACTGTACAATGTGGCATCTGTTTGTTCTATATGTTGTGATTGTGTAACGCATAGGAAAGAATGAAAGTCTGGAGACTGGTCACAACTCTCTATAGAGCTGACAGTTTTGCACGTGTCTCCCATAAATCAGCCACTATTTGCTCTTCATTCAGGAGACGCTGATTAATGAGTGTCCCTGTCACTGGGGTGTAGAACACAGGGAATATGTAGGAATTGTATCCCATTACTGTATATGAGTTAAATATTTACCCAGTCTCTGCATGGGCCTTCAGAACAGGGATTGTGGCAAGATGGGCTGGAGATGGATAGGAAGGAGTTAAAGTTTAACCCTGTCACTCTGGTACATGACTGTCTGTACTGGGTGTGGGGGGCGGCGGCTGTGAGTGAGGGCTGGGAAGACGGATGGGGATAATGATCCATCAACATAATTACCCAATATATTAGATTTGCAACATTTCTGACATGAATATACATACTAGTGATGTGCCAGTCGAAAAAAACTTGTCCCGCTGTTCCTGCTGAATTGTGCTTAGTACAGGGAATACCTATGCTGCCATAGTTTTATGGGATCTCTCTGTACAGACTATGAGCAAACTTAGGGACTGTTCCTGCTGAATTGTGCTTAGTACAGGGAATACCTATGCTGCCATAGTTTTATGGGATCTCTCTGTACAGACTATGAGCAAACTTAGGGGACTGTTCCTGCTGAATTGTGCTTAGTACAGGGAATACCTATGCTGCTATAGTTTTATGGGATCTCTCTGTACAGACTATGAGCAAACTTAGGGGCTGTTCCTGCTGAATTGTGCTTAGTACAGGGAATACCTATGCTGCTATAGTTTTATGGGATCTCTCTGTACAGACTATGAGCAAACTTAGGGGACTGTCCCTGCTGAATTGTGCTTAGTACAGGGAATACCTATGCTGCCATAGTTTTATGGGATCTCTCTGTACAGACTATGAGCAAACTTAGGGGCTGTTCCTGCTGAATTGTGCTTAGTACAGGGAATACCTATGCTGCCATAGTTTTATGGGATCTCTCTGTACAGACTATGAGCAAACTTAGGGGACTGTTCCTGCTGAATTGTGCTTAGTACAGAGGAATACCTATGCTGCCATAGTTTTATGAGATCTCTCTGTACAGACTATGAGCAAACTTAGGGACTGTTCCTGCTGAATTGTGCTTAGTACAGGGGAATCATTACTAAAGGTCAATCCCTATGTTAATGAATTGGTTTATTAACATTACTCCTACCTTTACAATTTCTGTATAGGAATAGGAAACAGAGCATTCCATGATGGAGCAGCATCTCCCTCTACTGGTGGCACAAAATAACTGCCACTGCAAAAGAACAAGTAACATGGCAGCTTCCTGACTTCTTATCACTCATTATTTATATAGCACAATTATATATTGATTATAAAGAATTGGTTATCACTCCCATCAGTCCCAGCAGAACTTACAATCTAAAATCCCAATCACATTCACACACACTATGGTGCTCCATTGTTCTTTCTTTTGCTTTATACTAGTTATAGACATTGTATAAGAGCAATAGTTGCGCAAAGCACAGATCACATAACCCTGATGGATTTACAGCTCTGCTGCCTGGAGACATATGTGAGTGATTTAGCTAGCAGAGTAACAAACTTAAGAAACCTTAGTTGAATCAGAACAAACAAAGCCACAGAATATACGAATATGTGGAATATGACAGAGCACAACTGAAGGTTGTGTAATAATGGGGTTATTAAAGGGGTTGTACACCTTTAAATTAACTTGTAGAGAGGGATATTCTGAGACAATTTGCAATTGTTTTTTTATTTTTTATTTTTGTGTTTTTTGAGTTATTCAGCAGCTCTCCGGTTTGCAATTTCATCCGTCTGGTTGTTAGGATCCAAATTCCCCTAGCAACCATGCACTGATTTGAATAAGAGACTGGAATCTGAATAGGAGAGGGATGAATAGAAAGATGAGTAATACAAAGTAGCAATTATAATAATTGTGTATCCTTACGGGCATTTGTTTTTAGATGGGGTCAGTGACCCCTATTTGAAAGCTGGAAAGAGTCAGAAGAGAAAGTCAAATAATTAATCAATTAAAAAGTTGAAAAAATCGAAAAAGTTGCTTCCAATTCTATAGCATAGAAAAAGTTAAGTAAAAGGTGAACAATATACATATAATAATATTTGCATATCAATAACAGCTGCTTTCATTTAAGGGCTGGTTCACCTTCAAGGTAACTTTTAGTATGTTACAATGGCCAATTCTAAGCATATTTTCAATTGGTCTTCATTATTTTTTTTATATAGTTTTTACATTATTTGCCTTCATCTTCTGATTCTTTCCAGCTTTCAAATGAGGATCACTGGCCCCATCTAAAAAACAAATGCTCAGTAAGGCTACAAATGTATTTTTATTGTTACTTTTTATTCCTCCTCTTTCTATTCAGGCCTCTCCTATTCATATCCCAGTCTCTTATTCACATCAATGCATGGTTGCTAGGGGAATTTGGTCCCTAGCAACCAGATGGCTGAAATTACAAACTGGAGAGCTGCTGAATAAAAAGCTAAACAACTCAAAAAACAGAAGTAATAAAAAATGAAAACCAATTGAAAATGTCTCAGAATATCCCTCTCTACATCATACTAAAAGATAATTGAAAGGTGAACAACCCCTTTAATATAAAAAATAATAAATCCAACTTGGGAATCACTGTGATAAAGAGGCAAAGATTCAGAATCATTGGTCGCTTCTTCTAACCCATTTGTCCCACTGTTCCAACTGTAACATACTAATTCCGTTATTAACCACTCCATTAATAATGAGCCCAGTGCAGAGCATTTCACACCATAGTAAGTAAAGCTTGGTGATATCTGTGGCTCTGTCTGTAATCTCTGCCCTGTGTGTCGTGTGCAGCAGAGTCTTATCAGTTGGACAATACTCAGATCAGTACAGAGATGAATGAGCAACAGGTGAGACAGTGAATTAATTAAGAATGAGCAGCTCTAATATAGAAATGAGTCTTATTCCTCCTCCTCCTTCATTACTCACAGGTCTGGGGGGGGAATAAACCCTCTGACTGTAACTTACTGTGCAAATTGTGTCTAGATGGCAGTTGCTGAGGGGGTGTGACTGCACCAGAGGCCACACCCCTTCGGGGCCCTTTGGTAGTTCGCGAGTGAGTGAATCCGCCTCAAAATCTTTTTGGAGGGGAGGGGGGGAGCCCAGTTGCACGGCCTGTACCCGGACCCCATGGGGGGAGGTTCTATTACTGTGTAGTGTTTCTGATTCCTATTTATCTGTTCTACATGTAATGTAATGTAGTTACACAGTTACATAGTTACATAGTTAATTACATAGTTAAATTGGGTCGAAAAAAGACAAAGTCCATCAAGTCCATCAAGTCCAACCCCTCCAAATGAAAACCCAGCATCCATACACACACCCCTCCCTACTGTCACATAAATGATATATCCCCATATCTATACTAACTATAGAGTTTAGTATCACAATAGCCTTTGTATTATGTCTGTCCAAGAAATCATCCAAGTCCCTCTTATAGTCATTAACTGAATCATCACCCGGCAGTGCATTCCCCAACCTCACTGTCCTCACTGTGATGAACCCCCTACTCTGTTCCTTTAAATGAAACTTCTTTTCCTCTAGTCTGAAGGGGAGGCCTCTGGTACGTGATTCTCTTTATGGGTAAAAAGGTCCCCTGCTATTTGTCTATAATGTCCTCTAATGTACTTGTAAAGTCTAATCATGTCCCCTCGCAAGCGCCTTTTTTCCAGAGAAAACAACCCCAACCTTGTCAGTCTCCCCTCATAATTTAAGTCTTCCGTCCCTCTAACCAATTTAGTTGCACTTAGTCTCTGCACTCTCTCCAGCTCATTTATATCCCTCTTAAGGACTGGAGTCCAAAACTGCCCCCATACTCCAGATGAGGCCTCACCAGGGACCTATAAAGAGACACAATTAGGTTTCATCCCTTGAGTTAATGCCCTTTTTTATACAAGAACTTTATTTGCTTTAGTAGCCACAGAATGACACTGCCCAGAATTAGACAACTTGTTATCTACAAAGACCCCAAGATCCTTCTCATTTAAGGAAACTCCCAACACACTGCCATTTAGTGTATAACTTGCATTTATATTATTTTTGCCAAAGTGCATAACCTGCATTTATCAACATTGAACCTCATTTTCCAGTTTGCTGCCCAGTTTCCCAGTTTAGACAAATCACTGTGCAAAGTGTCAGCATCCTGCATGGAACCTATAGTTCTGCACAATTTAGTATCATCTGCAAAAATAGAAACAGTACTTTCAATGGCCACCTCCAGGTCATTAATAAACAAGTTGAAAAGCAAGGGACCTAGTACAGAGCCCTGCGGTACTCCACTAACAACACTGGTCCAATTAGAAAATGTTCCATTTACCACCACTCTTTGTAGTCTATCTTTTAGCCAGTTCTCTATCCAGGTACAAATACTATGTTCCAGGCCAACATTCCTTCATTTAACCAGTAACCTTCTGTGTGGCACTGTATCAAATGCTTTAGCAAAGTCTGAGTAGATCACATCCACTGCCATCCCAGAGTCAAGGTTCCTGCTCACCTTCTCATAAAAGGCAGTTAAATTAGTCTGGCAAGATCTATGACACCTAAAACCATGCTGGCACAAACTCATATATGTTCTATATGTATGTGTTCTAAATATAAATTATGACTTTGTTGGGCTCCACCTCATGCTTCTATACAATCTTTAGGATCAGGATTACCTGCCTGTACTTATTTACAAGAGTTTCTGCCCCACATTCAAAGCCACTTGCCTTTATTTGTAGAGTTGAGATTTCAGTTCATCAAATAGTGATGAGTTTAGTGGTTAGAAACCAAAACCAGCCATATCCCTGGAGTAGAAGTCCTGTCCCTTTTTGTTTTCCAAATCAGGGGGCCTTGCCAAGAAGAGAAAATAGTACACCTCCTAGAGCAGGATTTGGATTTTTTTTTTTTGCAGAAATCCTACTGTTTAGGGTCAGCTAAAAGCTGAGGAGGGTCTCTCTGGAACAGCAGGAATGGGACACAATAAGAGTTGATTGGGTGGTGGGGCAAGCCAAGGAAAGGGACTACACACTTTATATTTTTTTTTACCGGCATGTACATTGCAGGTACATTTATACTACTAACTCCAGCCCTTTCTGGTGCTTTACTGCCCGGGTGTCAACCCCAGGCCTGTGACAGGGTGAGGGGGCATAAATCAGGGTGACTCCCATAAAATATGGGTGACTTGAAATGTATTGTGAGTACAGCAGACAGGATGTGCAATGCATACATTAGACAGGAAGTGCAGTCAATACAGCAGGCAGAATGTGGAGACAGTTGGACAATGTGAAGACAGCAGGACATGATGAAGACTGTAGGGCAAGATGGAGACAGAAAAGAAACATGGAGACAGTAGGACGTGATTGAGACAGTAGGCCAAGATGGAGACAGTAGGGCAAGATGGAGAGATTAGGACAAGATGGAGACAGTCAGGTAAGATGGAGACAGTAGGGCAAGATGGAGACAACAAAGAAAGATGGAGACAGTAGGACAAGATGAAGACAGTAGGGTAAGATGGAGACAGTAGAACAAGATGAAGACAGTAGGGTAAGATGGAGACAGTAGGGCAAGATATAGACAGTAGGGCAAGATGGAGATATTAGGACAAGATTAGGACACGATTGAGAAAGGACGACTAGATGGAGACAGCAGGACACAATGAAGATAGCAGGGCAAGATGCAAGATGCAGTAGATGAAGATGGAGAAAGTAGGACATGATGGAGACAGTATGGTAAGATTGAAACAATAAGGCAATAAAGAAACAGCAGGACAAGAAGATGACAGCACATCAAGATGCAAAAGTAACTCGTTATGTCTATGCTGTGTAACCTGTGGCCCTTCTAGTAAAGCAACATCAGCCCCATTTTGCTTTATGGCAGGGATTCAAGATGTACCATTAGGGTCAGGGCAATCCCCTCACAAGTTTCTTAACCTTGGGTCCCCGGATGTTGTAGAGCTACATGTCTCAGCATTCTTTAATTTTCATTGTATCTAGAAGAATACCAGGAGGCAAAATCCAACATCATCCAATTGTGACAAAAACTCAACGACACAAAGTTATGGTTTAAATGGAATCAGTAAAAGGGGGCCCTTTAATTATTGGCGTGGGTGTGGCCCAGCCAGGTGTCAGTACTACAGTACCTGATATAAACCTTCTACTTGCTGTTACCTTCAGCCCAATACTTTGCATGTTGTTGTCTCCAGAAAGACTAATGTAATGCCCACAGTTGGCTGCAGCCTGTCTGATGAGTCACCCTCTCCCTGCAACATCTCATCTGCACCCCACAACTCCCTGCTCCCCCCACAACTCCCTGCTGCCCCCACAATCCTCTCTGGGCCGTGGCACACCCAGTCTCATACCAGAGCACCAAGACAAGGGAAGACATCAGCCGCAACCCCTAATATGAGTAAAATCAAAACTTCCACATTGTTTTCATCAAAATTGTCAGATGGCAGATGATGATGATGATGAGTTTCCATGGTGACTAACTAAACGACACAAACATTCTTTTTAGTCCAAGCAAAAAAAAAAAAAAAAACAACCCTAAATTTAGATTATTTCTCTCATTAGCCTATTCAGCATTCATCGTCATTTGTGTTTATCTCCTCGTTGTCACCAAGACAATTAATAAGGGGTCGACCATAACTATAGAGGAGTCAGGCCCTGCCATTGGGTGAGACCCAATATATATATATAAATAGATATAAAGGGCCCAATGGGACACTGACGGATCAACTCTGCATGGGATCAGTCTCCCTGAAAACTGGATGGCATTAAACAAAGTACTTCTGGGGCAAGGTTATGGTCTTACAAGTCACGTGACATAGTAAGTTGTACTACAAATGGGCTTTAAAAGAATATTCAAGTAAATGGTTCAGCCTCTTTGCTTCCTCTAACAAAGCAGCAGTCATGTCCTGCTTTATGGCAGCTGAGATTCTAGCTATCTGTATAACAGAGCATTCTGTCCCAGTGGCTGCACAGATCCTATCTGATCCCCATTGTAAGCAGCAGTCCTGTCCTGCTTTATGGCAGCTGAGATTCTAGCTATCTGTATAACAGAACATTCTGTCCCAGTGGCTGCACAGATCCTATCTGATCCCCATTGTAAGCAGCAGTCCTGTCCTGCTTTATGGCAGCTGAGATTCTAGCTATCTGTATAACAGAACATTCTGTCCCAGTGGCTGCACAGATCCTATCTGATCCCCATTGTAAGCAGCAGTCCTGTCCTGCTTTATGGCAGCTGAGATTCTAGCTATCTGTATAACAGAACATTCTGTCCCAGTGGCTGCACAGATCCCATCTGATCCCCAGTGGAAGCGGTGGTGTATCAGTGAGCTCTGTAAATGTCTGGAACAAGCCCAGGCCCTACTAGGGCTGGTCAGGCTACCAGGAAAACTGAGGCTTTGGGTCCTAGCCATGTGGCTGAAATCTCAAGGCCAAGACTAAGATCCTCATCTGCTGGGACCCCAACAACACCTCGGGGGAAAACCAGCAGTGAGAGTGAGATGGAGGTGGAGAAGTTTGTGGCTGAGAGCAGGAGGCAGAAGCAAAGAAGCGCAGCAGCAGCTGGTGCTCAGGAGGTGGAAGGCCGCAGAGGTGCCCCACAGGGAAGGATCAAACCCCCTGGAGCAGCAAAGACTGAGCTTCTGGTTAAAGTGGATGGAAAGCAAAGTAAAGAAATGCAAGGAAAACAAGGAATGGCTACTGATGAAGGATTAAAGCACAAAGGTATGGAAACACAATCTGTACCTTTAATTGTAAATGAACTGCCAATAGTGAGTGTGGATGTGTCTGGGAAACAACCTGTGTCTGTATCACAAACTGATATTAATGTAAAGAATAAGGAAACTGTGCAGAAGAAATTAAACTTTTGCCAAAATCCCCCCCCCCCCCCCCCCAGAAGTGTTTGACTGGGGCCTGTGAGCAGCAGGGAATCCAGGGCTGTGCTGAGAAACAAGCAGAGGCTCCACTGTGTGAGCTGGAATCAGTTGGCCAGGTGGGGGGAGGAGTCAGGTGCAGCAATTAACCCTCCAGTGTATGTGTTACAGCCGACTTGCCAAGAGACTGAGACCCCAGCTACAGCTGCCAGACCCTGCACTGGTGTTGTACGTAAAGCACAAGAGCCAGTACAGGAGCCCAGTTTATGCAAACTCAGCAAAGCTCATAGACTCTGTGAAGAGAAGGGACTGTCTCTTAAACGTACAGACACAAAAGAACCAAAAATTAAAGGCAAAGTTAAAGAAAACCTTACTGCTGAAAAAGTAGCCGAAGCCTTAAAGGAACTAGCCACCTTGCAAAATAAGAATAAAAAACTGCAGTTGGCAATCAAATCTGTAACTCATGTGTTAGTAATGTCTGAAGGCGACATGAAAGAATTAAATGCAAGGAAGAGAGATGAGTTAAGGGGTGAACTTGCTGATATTGATTTTCAAATAAGTGAGCTGTATAAAGATGTCGGTCCATGGAAAGAGATCTACCAAAATAAACAACGATTTGAAACAATGGGATCTAATATCCGTGGTTCTGTATCAAAGACTGTTCTGCAGAAATCCCACCAAGCAAGTACATCCAATAGCCCCGGCTCATCCGAGAGTGAAACAGAGTTTATCAAACCGTTACCCCCAAAAATGCAAAGGAACAGACGAAAGGTAAACTGGCAAAACATGGCTTTTGATCAGCAAGATGTGGATAATCAGGAAAAGAGCAAATCTGTAATTTGTAATATAATATATAATAATGTAATTAAAACCTTTAAAGTAAATAAACCGAAACAAGATCTGCCAATTGAAAGAACTTTAGAGTTATCATCGGATCAAGATTTTCCAGATTTACCAAAGGATAAAGGCAAACTTAATGTGAAGTCACCATGCAAGTCTGCTTCTGTGAGAAGTGAGAAACAGCGTGAAGGAGTCCTGGAAGCAGGAGAAGAAAGTGGAATGGAAGTTTCAACAAAATCATCTCTAAATGTGAAAGAGAGTGGCGCGATGGAGATCGGCGCAATAGAGAGCGGCACAGTGGAAAGCGACACAATAGAGAGTGGCACAGTGGAGATCAGTGCAATGGAGATCGGCGCAATAGAGATCGGCGCAATGGAGATCGGCGCAATGGAGATCGGCGCAATGGAGATCGGCGCAATGGAGATCGGCGCAATGGAGATCGGCGCAATAGAGATCGGCGCAATGGAGATTGGCGCAATGGAGAGTGGTGCAGTGCAGAGTGGTTTGAATGATGTGATGGGTGAAGGGGTGCAAGGAAGGAGCTGTGAGAGTGAAAGAGTGGAAGTGCAAGTGAATGGGAATGCAGGTAACCCTTCTACTGGGGAATTAGCAGGTAATAGACAAGTTCAGGTGGATCAGGCGGAGGCAGCTTCTGTAGAAGTAGAATCAATCCAAGTAGGTGGTGATAGTGTACAAAGAAACCAAGAAGGTTGTTCCCAGTTCCAGATTTGGCAAGAGCTTGTAAAGTTCTAAAATGTGCACTTTGTAATGCGACAGGCCATGAGGCAGAAAGCTGTGACCGAGTGAGGTGCAATTTGTGTAACAGAATGGGCCATTCCCATAGAAGGTGCCCTGAAGAATATCACAATATTGTCAAGCTGTTCCCTGAGATAGATAGGGAAATGAGAAGGGAAATGCAGCCGGTGGGAGGAGAAAGAGAACAGGAACAGGACACAGAGCCGCCCCTATCACAGGAAGGTGTTTCCAAAAAGCAAAGACCTGTAAATAGTCAGAAAAGAGGAAAGAGGCCAGAAAAGGAGGTAAGAGGGAAGGAAGTTAAGGCTGCAAGTGAAGAGAATGTGGAAGGAGAAGGTTGGAAAATCTATCAAAAGAGAAAAACAAAACAAAAATATGCCTTGATCATCAGCTTGATCCAGGAGAAGGTGGCTCAGAGGTACTTACAGTCTCACTCAATACCGGGAATAAATTCTCAGTGCTGGACATTGAGTCCTGGGGTGATAGGGCAGAAAGGGAAGAACGAGAGGAGTTTGAGAGGTTGGAGAAGGAAGAGGGGACAGAGAATGAGGGAGAGCAAAGAGAGTTGGAGTCTGAGCTTATGGAAATCCAACTGGCTTCAAAAAAGAGAACTAGAGAAGGTGGTGAACAGCCAGTGAGTAAAAAAGGTATAGGAGGCACTGCAGATATTTACCAAAATCCAGTGGAAAGTTTAGCTGGTGGTGCAGATGAGGGACAGTTTCCCTTTGGGCCCCAGGTAAAAAGATATGGAGACAAGGCTGATTCTTCAGCAAAAGAAAGAAGGACTAAAATGTTGCCAAAAGTTCATGATGGTGTAGTCTCCAATTAGATTTCTTGCCTCAAATGTTTGTAGCGTTAAAGTCCAGAGGTCTAGGTTTCTGGCTTTTGAAAGTTTGGCAAACTCAAGCGCAGAGGTGTTTTTCCTTCTGGAGACCCGACTTATTTGTATCATTTATATCTTAGTCTGTGTGAATGCAAAGCTTTGTGTATGGAGAAAGGGAGGAGGGTGGTGGGACGGCCTAATAATTGGAAGTCGGACTTGGGACTTTGTGGTCGGGTTGAACATCTATTTCATGGACAGAAGGACTCTGAGAAAGTTTTGTATGATGGGAAACCAAAAAAATGATTAACTTTTTATGAAAATGGTCTGAATATTTAGTTTCTTTCTGAATTGAAAGTAATATTGTATTTGTTAAGTTTTCACTAATAAAAAAATCCCAATCTGATCCCCGTAGTGAGCAGACGTGTGTGAGCTCTTATGTGTTGAAGTTTCCCCTGGGACCAATAAGGGTCTAGGGGGGGTTGGAAGTCTCCAGTCGTGCAGGAATTATACAACCCTGCAGGATTTTTGGCCTTTCATTTATAGGCTTTATTTTTACCTGATATTTTTTCTCAAAAGTGGAGGAGATGGGGAGAAAAGTTACCTCAGGTGGAGGAAAGCGCTTTGGAGTTGGAAAGAAGGCAACAAAAAATAAAGCTGTTGAAAGAGGAAAGTACCAGTGTGGCCCCTGAGAGTGCAGAGGAAGGAGCCCCTATGGAAGTCAGTCAGAGAGATGCTGAGCCCATTTCTGTGGCTGTTCCTGTGTTGGTTACTGAGCCTCCAGCTGTACAAGGGAATGCAGCCTGCACAGACCTGAGCCCTGATTCACCTGGGAACCTACAACACCTGTGTGGGCCGGGGGAGGTGCACATGGAGACTGCAGTGGAAGGTAAGGAGGAGAGATACCGACAATGCTGAGACTACCGGCCATGTTGAGACTACTCCAGTGTGTGCAGTACCCTGGGTTGCATAGGGGGAAGCACTGGGAGACCAGGCTGGAAGCTGCAGAAGGAGTGAATGGCCAGGGCAGAGAAGCTGGTGCAGGACTGTGAGAAACTGGCTACTGAACTTGCTGAGGGGGCTCTGGAGGAAGGAGAGGTAAGGGCCACACATGGTTATGCTTAAGACTCTGATAATTCTGCTGTTGGCTTGTGTGGAACTGTACGTTGATCCAGAAGTAATAGTAAAGGCTCTCAATGGTATGGAGAGACCGAGGAGCAGGAAAAGAGAGCTGGATAGAGACATTGAGAAAGGACTGAATAAGAGTGCGCAGGATTAAAGTGGTTGCAGCACTGAATAGAGACCTAGAGGTGGTTGAGGAGGAAATAAACAGAACGGTGACTATAATTAAGTCCTGGGAAGAGATCTTTAGTAATAGAGACCGCTTTCAACAAATGAACTTTGCTGAATCTTCCAAAAAATCCTTTGAGTCAATTTAAATGGACTTTGTGCTAAAAGGGAGCAGTGAGTGTGTCGGCAATGCTGGTCCATCCCATAATATTTCTGATGCTGTACACTATAGTGAGGTTGTTATAGATCATGTTCTACCTGTTACATTACCTGTTACACACCCAGATAGTTGTGATACTATACAATCACATGTGGCAGTTACTATGGGGAATGTTGTACATGATACATCCCATAATATGTCTGATGCTTTGCACTCTAGTGTGACTAGTGAGGAGGGAGAGGAGCATGGGGAGAATGAAGGTGCAAAAAAGCAGGTTGTGAATGGGGGCAAAAGCTTCTGGGAGAGGAGGACGTTTTTTACAAGGCAGGAGGGGGGTTTTGTGGACTCCCCAGTATTTAAAAGGCGTAAAATCCAGTGGATGGGGGAGAAGGAGGAAATGGCAGGAAGCAGATACATTTGCAAGAAACTAATTAAAGAATCAATGGGTTTTACTGTGGATAATATCTTTGCCTTTGTCATTATTTGTGATGTGGAATATGAGGTTCGCTTTAAATTGTCTCAAGGTCTGGATAAATTCTGCAGCCTCTATGAGGGGAAAAAGGCCTCCCCTGAGTGGAACGGCTTTAAGGCTTTCCCAGTGTCTAAGCCTGAGGTTAATTATGTGACAATGACCTTTAAGAATGAGTCTGTCCCACCTGAGGACGTCATGGTTTGGCTTGAGAGTCAATTAACTGTCCTGTCCCCTCTCACTCGCTTGTACAATGAGGAAGGTTTCTGGGTGGTGGGTTGGAAGGTGCAAGTCCGGCTGAATGTCCATTATAACGTTACAAACCATTTGCCTAATTCATGTTTCATTGGGAAAGAGAGGGGCGAATGTTTTTATGTGGGGCAACCCAAAGTCTGTGTTAAATGTGGCTCCAAGCAGCATCTGGCAGGGACCTGCTCCCTAAAGTTGTGTGTCATGTGTGTGTCATGTGTGGGGCCACAGGCCATGTCAGTAAGGAGTATGACAAGGTCACGTGTAATCTGTGCATTCGACTTGCTCACACACATAGACAATGCCCAGAGGCTTGGCACAATATTATAAAGAACTGCCCCAATGTGGAAAGAGAATTTCCTCAGTCTGATGGTCAGGAGGAGAGGCAGGGTGATGGACAAAGGGTAAGTGCAGTTCTGCCTTTAAATGAACCACCTGAAGAGAACCTTGTTAGGCATCAGGATCAGACACAGACTGGGGATAAGGAGGGTGGTCCCTGGAAGACAGTTGGCTCAATGTCACAGAAGAGTAAGGAGGAGAGGATAGTACTGAGGCCACACCTGGAAATCTCCAATAGATTTGTTCTCCCAGAGGGGAAGAGTTGGGAGGATTTGACTGATGAGGAGGAACTGAAAAGAATGGAGAAGGAAGAAGGGAGGTTGTGAAGATAAAAAGAAGGAAGAAAAGTAAGATAAAGAAGGTTTCCTCTGCAGTTTCATTCCCAGAAGGGAAAAGGGAGGGGAAAATGCAGGACAAATCTATCCAGGGTAATTCTAAGGCTCCATTAGAAGGAATAACAGAGGAAAAGGGAAAGAAAAGGGAGGGAAGGATAGAGGATGAGGAGGAGTGGGAGTTCTTTGGTGAGGAGGAGATTTTATATCAAATGGATGAAGGATGTTCATCAGGTTTGGGGAAGTTTCAGTATAAGAGGAGTGGGGAGGAAGTTTTGGGGAAACAGCCTAAATCCCCACGGCGCCGTCACTGACCTTCTAAATAATGGTCCAAGACTGTATAATGAATTTAATATCTGAATTTGTATAATAAGCAAATGTAATTGTCTTTTGTTTGTTGTTTATTGATTGTATGTTCTTTCTTGTTATTGATTTTATTATTAATAAAAAAAAAATCCTACCTGATCCCCATTGTAAGTAGCCGAGCCCACAGTAAGCAGCAGTCCTGTCCTGCTTTATTGCAAAGACAATTTGACCAAATGAAAATTGCTGAAAACACATTTCCTCTCATCCTATTTCTGTTACTCTGAGAAAAATATAAGTAAGCAGCCCGTCGGAATGGCAGCCATCAGTGGCGAGTGCGTAACACGTATTTATGTCGCTGGAAGCAATTACGTTGAATTTAATGTGACATACTAAGGGAGTCATACGCTCTTTTCTGCTTTTATTCTGCTCTTATAGTGAGTTATAAAGACGCGCATGGAAGGAGGTGCTGGGAGTCGTAGTTGGGGACTCAGCGCTATTATGTGTCGCACAATGGAGTGCTCTGCACTTAACTTCATTCTCTTCTGTTATTACTTAAATTAGGAAACAATAAGCAGAGATATTCTAAGACTAATTACTGTCAATTTGCTGAGATTTTAAATAAATGTGTCTTCCTCATAATAGAGCCTTTTGTTTGTAAGAGAAGGTCATTAATAAATATTCATTGGGCCTAATTAGCCTCACAATGAAAGCTGTGCATTACTGACTTAGGCAGTGGCATTGGAAGGTATTTAAAGGACAAGTTAAGTCAGTGGGATCATGTCACCCCTACTTCTTTGTGCAGTCAACTGGCCCTATTCATATTTCCTACATCTAAGAGCCCTGTTGTGAGAAACAATGAATAATTAAACATATTAGTGTTGATTTAGTGAAACGGGGTGCTCCCTGTGATTTAGGGTGCTCAGTGTCCCTCCCCTATATAACAGAGGTGTTCCGTATAACACAGCAAGACTGGCAATCTGAAAGTGTGGCAAATACAGAGGGGCTGCTGTACTCTACCATACACTGGTGCTTTATATTGGGACAATGTGGGTCTGTTTGGGACTTTGTGTACAGTGTCATTTTGAATCTCAGTCACAGGGGGTACAGCTGTACCAGGCCTGGGCATAAAGGGGGCCCCCTTGACACCACTGAAGTCCAGAAGAGCAGACGATCCGAAGACCCAAAGCCAAGAAAAGACCCAAAGCCGCGAACGGAGATGAAGCCGTAAAAAGAGCCAAAGCAGCAAAACGGAGCCAAAGCCGTGAA
Organism: Xenopus laevis; assembly: GCF_017654675.1. NCBI lineage: Eukaryota > Metazoa > Chordata > Amphibia > Anura > Pipidae > Xenopus > Xenopus laevis. The sequence continues at coordinate 2,927,897 of NC_054372.1, read as the reverse complement.
AAGACCTGAAGTTGAAGTCCTGAAGCCGCGAAAAGATCCAAAGCCACAAAAGGAGCCCGAAGCTGAAGCCCAGAAGCAGGAAAAATTCCCCCTAGTGCAAAATCCTTGAGGAGCAGGTGCTCAGCAGTAATTAACCCCACCTGCCACGGGTCACGAGAATCCAATACAAAGTCCAATGACTGCAGCACGCTGTTAGTTGTAGTTCACTTTCAACATTGTGATTTTATTAGCTCATGTGCAGGTAGACAAAAAGGGGGGGCAACGTTTCGGGCCTCACAGGGCCCTTTCTCAAAAGGAGGAAAAAGACTTGAAGCCAGGAAATTAGCCTTTTTTAACTTAAAACGGGTCCTGACCACCAATGGCTTTTTATAACTTGTGTGTGGGGGAGGGAATTACCATTTTTATCTCTAACAAACGGTGCTCCCTGCTGCGTGTCTGTTCTTTATAACCCAGGGTGCTGCGTGTCTGTTCCTTATAACCCAGGGTGCTGCGTGTCTGTTCTTTATAACCCAGGGTGCTGCGTGTCTGTTCCTTATAACCCAGGGTGCTGCGTGTCTGTTCCTTATAACCCAGGGTGCTGCGTGTCTGTTCTTTATAACCCAGGGTGCTGCGTGTCTGTTCCTTATAACCCAGGGTGCTGCGTGTCTGTTCTTTATAACCCAGGGTGCTGCGTGTCTGTTCCTTATAACCCAGGGTGCTGCGTGTCTGTTCCTTATAACCCAGGGTGCTGCGTGTCTGTTCTTTATAACCCAGGGTGCTGCGTGTCTGTTCCTTATAACCCAGGGTGCTGCGTGTCTGTTCTTTATAACCCAGGGTGCTGCGTGTCTGTTCCTTATAACCCAGGGTGCTGCGTGTCTGTTCTTTATAACCCAGGGTGCTGCGTGTCTGTTCTTTATAACCCAGGGTGCTGCGTGTCTGTTCCTTATAACCCAGGGTGCTGCGTGTCTGTTCCTTATAACCCAGGGTGCTGTGTGTCGGTTCTTTATAACCCAGGGTGCTGCGTGTCTGTTCCTTATAACCCAGGGTGCTGCGTGTCTGTTCCTTATAACCCAGGGTGCTGTGTGTCGGTTCTTTATAACCCAGGGTGCTGCGTGTCTGTTCCTTATAACCCAGGGTGCTGCGTGTCTGTTCCTTATAACCCAGGGTGCTGCGTGTCTGTTCCTTATAACCCAGGGTGCTGCGTGTCTGTTCCTTATAACCCAGGGTGCTGCGTGTCTGTTCTTTATAACCCAGGGTGCTGCGTGTCTGTTCCTTATAACCCAGGGTGCTGCGTGTCTGTTCCTTATAACCCAGGGTGCTGTGTGTTGGTTCTTTATAACCCAGGGTGCTGAATGTGGGATGTCAGTACACACCCTATAGCTCAGGAGGCTGGAGAGTCTCTCCTTTATAATTAGGATACTAAACATCAATGGATGAGCTCCGCTACAGTCATAGGTGCAAATACATTTCCATTTCTTGTCTTTAGGTCAGTTGTTTCCAGCCGAGGTGTCAGTCCCACGGGGAGGCCTGTAAACCCTGAATATCCCAAACTGAGACTATTGCTATTGCCTTTCATTTTTTATTATTTGTGGTTCTTGACTTATTTAGCTTTTTATTCAGCAGCTCTCCAGTTTGTAATTCCAGCCATCTGGTTGCTAGGGTCCAAATTCCCCTAGCAACCATGCACTGATTTGAATAAGAGACTGGAATATGAATAGGAGAGGCCTGAATAGAAAGATGAGGAATAAAAAGTAGCAATAACAATACATTTGTAGCCTTACAGAGCATTTGTTTTTAGATGGGGTCAGTGACCCCACTTGAAAGCTGGAAAGAGTCAGAAGAAAAAGGCAAATAATTAAAAAAAATATAAAATAAATAATGAAGACCAATTGAAAAGTTGCTTACAATTAGCCATTCTATAACCCCCCCCTCACTTTAAAACCCAGTGTGAAACCCATAAAGCTCAATAAACCGCAGTCTAATTTGGATCCCACGTTACGGGCCGTATCCCTGGCTGCAATGTTCATCTCTACCTGCAGGTGTCGCTGTGACACACAATGTACGCGCCGATGCGCTGCACTTCCGCTTCTGTCCAGCAGATGTCTCCCGCCTCTCCTCGCGAGCTTCCGCTCCCCGCAGTTCCCGCTCATACTGGCGCGTCCGTAGTAACGCTCTGGGGGCGGAGCCGGAGAGGTGAGTGAGGTGTAGGACGGGGCATGGAGGAGGAGGAGACGGCCGCTTTGGAAACGGAGAAACCGGAGGTACCGGACGGAAGTAGCGTAAGTGGCGGGTGTGCTGCTCTCTAATATGGGCTGTGTGTGAGGGAGACTGTGACTGACTGTGACTTCCGGGGTGTGTCATTGAGGGACAATTCCCTCCCCTAAATCCGGTCTGTGTGTCTATTATACACTGTGTGTGTCTGTAGCGCAGAGCTTGCACTCTAATTGCTCCCTCTGTCTCTTCTAATAAGGGGACTGGCCCAGGGAGCTAACACTCTGCTGTACAGCCTGTCTATATACCAGAGGGGGAGGGGCTTGCACCTCATTTACTGCTGTGTCTCACTAGATTGTAAGCTCCTGGGACCCTTACTGTACTGTCTAAGGGAATCAATATGGCACCTCCTCCTCCCATATGTATAAATACAAATATACAGAGAAGGAATGTTCTGGGCACACAATAAGCTATACCCTCATACTGCACTGTCTAAGGGAATCAATATGGCACCTCCTCCTCCCATATGTATAAATACAAATATACAGAGAAGGAATGTTCTGGGCACACAATAAGCTATACCCTCATACTGTACTGTCTAAGGGAATCCATATGGCACCTCCTCCTCCCATATGTATAAATACAAATATACAGAGAAGGAATGTTCTGGGCACACAATAAGCTATACCCTCATACTGTACTGTCTAAGGGAATCAATATGGCACCTCCTCCTCCCATATGTATAAATACAAATATACAGAGAAGGAATGTTCTGGGCACACAATAAGCTATACCCTCATACTGTACTGTCTAAGGGAATCAATATGGCACCTCCTCCTCCCATATGTATAAATACAAATATACAGAGAAGGAATGTTCTGGGCACACAATAAGCTATACCCTCATACTGTACTGTCTAAGGGAATCAATATGGCACCTCCTCCTCCCATATGTATAAATACAAATATACAGAGAAGGAATGTTCTGGGCACACAATAAGCTATACCCTCATACTGTACTGTCTAAGGGAATCAATATGGCACCTCCTCCTCCCATATGTATAAATACAAATATACAGAGAAGGAATGTTCTGGGCACACCATAAGCTATACCCTCATACTGTACTGTCTAAGGGAATCAATATGGCACCTCCTCCCATATGTATAAATACAAATATACAGAGAAGGAATGTTCTGGGCACACAATAAGCTATACCCTCATACTGTACTGTCTAAGGGAATCAATATGGCACCTCCTCCTCCCATATGTATAAATACAAATATACAGAGAAGGAATGTTCTGGGCACACAATAAGCTATACCCTCATACTGTACTGTCTAAGGGAATCAATATGGCACCTCCTCCTCCCATATGTATAAATACAAATATACAGAGAAGGAATGTTCTGGGCACACAATAAGATATACCCTCATACTGTACTGTCTAAGGGAATCAATATGGCACCTCCTCCTCCCATATGTATAAATACAAATATACAGAGAAGGAATGTTCTGGGCACACAATAAGCTATACCCTCATACTGTACTGTCTAAGGGAATCAATATGGCACCTCCTCCTCCCATATGTATAAATACAAATATACAGAGAAGGAATGTTCTGGGCACACAATAAGCTATACCCTCATACTGTACTGTCTAAGGGAATCAATATGGCACCTCCTCCTCCCATATGTATAAATACAAATATACAGAGAATGAATGTTCTGGGCACACAATAAGCTATACCCTCATACTGTACTGTCTAAGGGAATCAATATGGCACCTCCTCCTCCCATATGTATAAATACAAATATACAGAGAAGGAATGTTCTGGGCACACAATAAGCTATACCCTCATACTGTACTGTCTAAGGGAATCAATATGGCGCCTCCTCCTCCCATATGTATAAATACAAATATACAGAGAAGGAATGTTCTGGGCACACAATAAGCTATACCCTCATACTGTACTGTCTAAGGGAATCAATATGGCACCTCCTCCCATATGTATAAATACAAATATACAGAGAAGGAATGTTCTGGGCACACAATAAGCTATACCCTCATACTGTACTGTCTAAGGGAATCAATATGGCACCTCCTCCTCCCATATGTATAAATACAAATATACAGAGAAGGAATGTTCTGGGCACACAATAAGCTATACCCTCATACTGTACTGTCTAAGGGAATCAATATGGCACCTCCTCCTCCCATATGTATAAATACAAATATACAGAGAAGGAATGTTCTGGGCACACAATAAGCTATACCCTCATACTGTACTGTCTAAGGGAATCAATATGGCACCTCCTCCTCCCATATGTATAAATACAAATATACAGAGAAGGAATGTTCTGGGCACACAATAAGCTATACCCTCATACTGTACTGTCTAAGGGAATCAATATGGCTCCTCCTCCTCCCATATGTATAAATACAAATATACAGAGAAGGAATGTTCTGGGCACACAATAAGCTATACCCTCATACTGTACTGTCTAAGGGAATCAATATGGCGCCTCCTCCTCCCATATGTATAAATACAAATATACAGAGAAGGAATGTTCTGGGCACACAATAAGCTATACCCTCATACTGTACTGTCTAAGGGAATCAATATGGCACCTCCTCCCATATGTATAAATACAAATATACAGAGAAGGAATGTTCTGGGCACACAATAAGCTATACCCTCATACTGTACTGTCTAAGGGAATCAATATGGCACCTCCTCCTCCCATATGTATAAATACAAATATACAGAGAAGGAATGTTCTGGGCACACAATAAGCTATACCCTCATACTGTACTGTCTAAGGGAATCAATATGGCACCTCCTCCTCCCATATGTATAAATACAAATATACAGAGAAGGAATGTTCTGGGCACACAATAAGCTATACCCTCATACTGTACTGTCTAAGGGAATCAATATGGCACCTCCTCCTCCCATATGTATAAATACAAATATACAGAGAAGGAATGTTCTGGGCACACAATAAGCTATACCCTCATACTGTACTGTCTAAGGGAATCAATATGGCTCCTCCTCCTCCCATATGTATAAATACAAATATACAGAGAAGGAATATTCTGGGCACACAATAAGCTATACCCTCATACTGTACTGTCTAAGGGAATCAATATGGCACCTCCTCCTCCCATATGTATAAATACAAATATACAGAGAAGGAATGTTCTGGGCACACAATAAGCTATACCCTCATACTGTACTGTCTAAGGGAATCAATATGGCACCTCCTCCTCCTCCCATATGTATAAATACAAATATACAGAGAAGGAATGTTCTGGGCACACAATAAGCTATACCCTCATACTGTACTGTCTAAGGGAATCAATATGGCTCCTCCTCCTCCCATATGTATAAATACAAATATACAGAGAAGGAATGTTCTGGGCACACAATAAGCTATACCCTCATACTGTACTGTCTAAGGGAATCAATATGGCACCTCCTCCTCCTCCCATATGTATAAATACAAATATACAGAGAAGGAATGTTCTGGGCACACAATAAGCTATACCCTCATACTGTACTGTCTAAGGGAATCAATATGGCACCTCCTCCTCCTCCCATATGTATAAATACAAATATACAGAGAAGGAATGTTCTGGGCACACAATAAGCTATACCCTCATACTGTACTGTCTAAGGGAATCAATATGGCACCTCCTCCTCCCATATGTATAAATACAAATATACAGAGAAGGAATGTTCTGGGCACACAATAAGCTATACCCTCATACTGTACTGTCTAAGGGAATCAATATGGCACCTCCTCCTCCTCCCATATGTATAAATACAAATATACAGAGAAGGAATGTTCTGGGCACACAATAAGCTATACCCTCATACTGTACTGTCTAAGGGAATCAATATGGCTCCTCCTCCTCCCATATGTATAAATACAAATATACAGAGAAGGAATGTTCTGGGCACACAATAAGCTATACCCTCATACTGTACTGTCTAAGGGAATCAATATGGCACCTCCTCCTCCCATATGTATAAATACAAATATACAGAGAAGGAATATTCTGGGCACACAATAAGCTATACCCTCATACTGTACTGTCTAAGGGAATCAATATGGCACCTCCTCCTCCCATATGTATAAATACAAATATACAGAGAAGGAATGTTCTGGGCACACAATAAGCTATACCCTCATACTGTACTGTCTAAGGGAATCAATATGGTACCTCCTCCCATATGTATAAATACAAATATACAGAGAAGGAATGTTCTGGGCACACAATAAGCTATACCCTCATACTGTACTGTCTAAGGGAATCAATATGGCACCTCCCTCCTCCCATATGTATAAATACAAATATACAGAGAAGGAATGTTCTGGGCACACAATAAGCTATACCCTCATACTGTACTGTCTAAGGGAATCAATATGGCACCTCCTCCTCCCATATGTATAAATACAAATATACAGAGAAGGAATGTTCTGGGCACACAATAAGCTATACCCTCATACTGTACTGTCTAAGGGAATCAATATGGTACCTCCTCCTCCCATATGTATAAATACAAATATACAGAGAAGGAATGTTCTGGGCACACAATAAGCTATACCCTCATACTGTACTGTCTAAGGGAATCAATATGGCACCTCCCTCCTCCCATATGTATAAATACAAATATACAGAGAATGAATGTTCTGGGCACACTAAGCTATACCCTCATACTGTACTGTCTAAGGGAATCAATATGGCACCTCCCTCCTCCCATATGTATAAATACAAATATACAGAGAAGGAATGTTCTGGGCACACAATAAGCTATACCCTCATACTGTACTGTCTAAGGGAATCAATATGGCACCTCCTCCTCCCATATGTATAAATACAAATATACAGAGAAGGAATGTTCTGGGCACACAATAAGCTATACCCTCATACTGTACTGTCTAAGGGAATCAATATGGCACCTCCCTCCTCCCATATGTATAAATACAAATATACAGAGAAGGAATGTTCTGGGCACACAATAAGCTATACCCTCATACTGTACTGTCTAAGGGAATCAATATGGCACCTCCTCCTCCCATATTTATAAATACAAATATACAGAGAAGGAATGTTCTGGGCACACAATAAGCCACGGGTCCCCAACCTTTTTTACCGTGAGCTACATTCAAATGTAAAAAGAGTTGGGGAGCAACGCAAGCATGAAAAAGTCCCCTGGGGTGCCAAATGAGGGCTCTGGTTGGCTACTCGGTAGCCCCTAAATGAACTGGCAGTAAACAGCACCATGACAAGGCGGTTCTTCGCACAGTTCCATCTTCCTGTCGAAGGTTGTTTCGGAATTCCATCTGAACCAAGAAATCAACGTTCCGACTTCTGTCCTGCACCGGGAAACCCAAAAGAGGTGGCGTTGCACATCTTGGATCATGTTCAGGCTCTAGAGTTTTCACCTATACAGGGCTCAAGACATTCGCAAGAAAGACTCGCATCAGGGTGCTCCGACTACTTAGCCGACCATCTCCCACTGGATTTAACAAGCCATTGAAAAAACCTATATCACACAGGGTCAGACCCCACTGGATAGACTTACCGCTCATTCCACCAGGGGTTTGAGTATGTCCTGGGCCTTCCGGAACCAAGAATCAGCTGAACAACTCTGCAAGGCAGTTACGGTGACCCCTTTGCTTTCCAAATTCTACCATTTTGATACCTTGCGGCTTCTGACACTCACTTGGCAGCAGGGTGCTTCAAGCCCCAGTGGTTTTCTTCCACCTAACCCTCAGTCTCCCACCCAGGTTTTTAGGGGACAGCTTTGGTACGTCCCCACTGTCCCTGTGTCCCCCAAGCTGACTAGGAGAAGAGGAGATTTTGTGTAGTCCACGTTAAATCTCTTTCTCTTCAGTCACTTGGGGGACACAGGGCTTCCCTCCCTGGACTGAGGCTCTCATTTCTTCCATCAGACACTATACGGTGTTACATGTTAGTAGTTCAAGTTATTCTTCCTGTTGACTTTGATACAAACTGAGGCTTAGGCTCCGCCTGCTGGGGGTATAGCCAGTGGAGGAGGAGCCAGCTTCTTTTTATTGTTGTGTCCTGCCTCCTAGTGGCATTAGCTATACCCCACTGTCCCTGTGTCCCCCAAGTGACTGAAGAGAGAGAGATTTAACGGTGAGTACACAAAATCTGCTTATATAGTCATTAATGTATTCCTCTTGCCTCTGTTTCTCTATTCAGCTAATTGCCACCACACCTCCAATTTCACACTTTTGTCTCGTGGAAGAAGACGTGAGTCAGAGCAGCAGCCCTGGAACCCACATCTCCAGTACCAGCGGCATTTCTCTGGGGGAAGCCATCCGGCAGTCTGCCAGTAAGGTAGGGCCCCCCATCAAGGCAACTTATACACACTGTGTGGCCCCTGTATCTGATAGAGATAAGTAATCACCTGCAGCGCCTTCCACTCATCCCTTCATTCTACGCTAATTTGCTAGAATATTGTATAGTATAGCACGAGAGTTGTGTTTTAATGGTTAAAGGGGAAGTACACCTTCAAACTCATTGTTTTCTAGACCTCTATCCAAACAGGTAGCACTCATTTAATCTATAGCTCCCACTTTCTTGCCGACTCCTCTGTGGTTGCCATCGCAGTGACACAGGTGAAGTACTGTGGGCTACCAAAGGCTTATGCCTGTGTGCAGACATACTATTAAGAAGTAGTGGTGATCGTATCTGTCCCGTTCTGCTTCGCTGAAAAAACTCTGAAAAAAATTCGCTAAACAGCAAAGGACTTGAGAAACGCATCGAAGCCAATGGGCCGTCAAAAGCGATTTTGACACCAGACAATTTTGACGCGAGTGACAGTTTTTATATGCGCAACTCTTTTGTCCAAATGCATTAAAGTTAATGAGCGTCAAAATAACGACAGTGATTTTTTTCCACTGTGAATTTTCGCCCATCACTATTCAAAAGCCTTTCAGCCTATTGATGAGGTTTTGTGTTTTCCTCCTGGAGCTTCAGGGCTTCTTATCAGAGTCACTTACTGCATTCATCATGCACAGAGAAATGATCAGGTTTGACTGCTTCTCAATGGGGGGGGGGGTGATGTTTTAGAATTAGGGGTCCATCTAGTTGGGCAGATTCATGAGTGCAATGATCTGTTCATAGGGAGGGAGGAAAGGGTGAATATCCAGTATGTTTCTTGGGGTACACTTACCAAAAATAACAGGGGGTCCAGGTGCTCATGCCCCAGACCTTCAGCTTGGAGAGGCAATTTGGCAATGAAATGTTTAGTTGTAGGCTGGCACAAAACCGGACTTCACTCCATAAACGTGATGCAATAAAAAAGTAGTTTTATTTTAACAAATGAGAATCATCTCGAGCAGTAGCCTTACGCGTTTCGTGCCTTATGGGCACTTAGTCATAGGCTGAAGTTGTTCTGTACAATCAGTGATATTTAAATAAAAATGAACCAATGGAAAGTGTGCTTGGGGCAGCCAATCAGATTAAGTAATACAAAATGCCTAAAGCACGAAACGCATAAGGCTACTGCTTGAGATGTTTCTCTTTTGTTAAATAAAACTACCTTTTTATTGCATCAAGTTTTGTGCCAGCCTACAACTAAACATATCAGTGCAGATTCATGACTCAGGCTGGAGGTAGAAGAGACGCCACTCTGAATATAGGTGTTTTTTTGAGAAGAAGATCCGGAAATCACAGGCAAGAGGTAAATTTTACAAATACATGGCTAAAAGCCTATTCATTAATTGCAGAGCGGCACAAATAATCTTTCCCTAATGAGCCTATTTTTGTATGTGTGTGTGTATATTTTATGCCAAACAAAGCTGGCAGCGGATGGTGTTTTCTTTAGCACAGGCAGCCGCTCATCATAGAAATGTGTTTTTCAGCTAAAACGGTTATGTCATGAGCGTAGGGATACAAAAGCCTGGGCAGGAACCCTTCTGTTCTCCGACGCTCTAATAAGATGATAAAAATAGCGCATTGACTGCAGTCTCGCATGCTGGAGCAAAGAGCCGGCGCAAGGGTGACAATCTGACTACACTATTTGCTATGTCCTTCACTACACAAATACACACGGGCCATTTCCAGAGGCTGAAAGATTTCAAATGGGTGGAAGGCGGAATCGTAATTGAAACAATAGCCTCCGCTCAGGTTTGTATAATGACAGTGTAAAGGGTTTATTTGAATGGAAAAATAATCATCTAATTCACGCAAGTTACTGACATCAGCGCAGACCTGGAACACAAGTGAAGTGCTCTCAGGATTTGTATAATCCTATTACTCTGGCCCGACACACTCGTGTTTGTGTACTTTTTGTCCTATTCTCCCCCTCTACTCTTAGCTTCCCAGTTTGCCTCGGCCGAGTATTCGTGCCCTGCTGGCTGTAGGATTTAAAGCACTCAAGGTTTCTTTTTTTCGTTTTGGAAATCGTAATTAATTGTATTGTGACAGGCTGGCGTGAATTACACTTTGCTTCTCCTAAACCGTTATTACGTATGTATCCTGACGGTCCCACTGACGCACTACTCGCTTGGGGATTTACTGTACTTAATGCACTGGCGTTAGTAATTTATTCCAAATGTTCATGGTTCTGTCATATTTTCTTAATTTCCTAATATGGCATGTTTTTCCTCTAACCCAACGTGTGTCTTTAGCCATATTATATTAGTGGCCTACGCAGGTATGTGTCTGTCCTTTGTGTTACATGGGTAGGCACATTTATTAAAGTTTGAATTCCAAATTCACTTAGAACTCTATTAAATTTGAATTTATTTTGAAATTCAACCGGGGGGTTATTTATAAAAAAAAAAATTGAATATCTAAAACTCAGACCATTTTTACCGACTTTAAAACTTGAATTGAATTTGACTAAACTCAATTCGAGTTTTTTCTCAGAAAAAAACTCGAAAGTCAGGAAGGCTACTAATGTCCAAATTGGTCCCTGGACCCATTGACTTATACATGAACTTGGCAGGTTTTAAAGTTGAATTTGAGTTCTTAAAGGGCCAGAGTTTGATAAATCTCAAAACTTGAATTCAAATTAGAACTCAAATCGATTTTGGATAATTCACTAGTTGAATTTGACAGTTTTGACCATGAAAAAATTAAGAATTTTAATTCGACCCTTAATAAATCTGCCCCATAGTATCTGGATGTCGAAGGAATTACACCTTTGTCTAATAAACTCTTATTCTGAAGAACCTTGTCTTGGAGTCTTGTTAAATAATAAGGTTTTGGTAAGTACTAAATTACCAACAATTTGGGAACATGTTGCTCCAGGAGCCATTTCCTTAGCACCACACAAGCAGATGATGTGCATTTGGATTGGCTGATCCGAATGCTTGTTTTCTCAGTGGACAGAACAAACTTATATCAAGAGGTGCAGGAGGGAGGGTCAGACATTTGTCACATACTCAGGGGAGGCTGGACTGGCTGAACTATCAGAATATACCGTAGTGAGAATGGGTTGCAAGGCAAGAGTGAAAGTGGACCCTAGAAAGATAGGGGTCTCTCAAATGTGGCAATGGGATGGGGTACCCATCTCTGAGGAACACTGGTGGGGGGTGGGCGTATGTTACAGCAATTTAAGAACTATTTGCTTTGGAAATCATGGACACTGCATTCTCTGGGCTAAGTAGGAGATGGTCCCAGACAATGGCAAACAGCATTCTGCACATATTAGAACAGCATGGCTCCATAGTGAAAGAATCCAGGTAATTCACTGACCTGCTTCAGTCTAGACCTGACATCCATTAATAAAATGTAACAAAGGAGGCCCAGGCATAGTGTAGCAGCTAAAATCCTATATCAGGTAAGAATGGGACACTGTTTTACACCTACAGCAATTGGTGTCATCAGTTCCCAAACATGAGTTGTTAAAGGGGCTGTCTGCCTTTAAAAAGAGGAAGTCCAATAATTCAAAAACTATGCAAAAAAAAATAAATGATGAAAACCAATTACACAGTTACTAGGAGCAGGTCATTCTGTAACATTCTAAAAATTAATTTAAAGTTGAACCACCCCTTTAAGAGAAGAGCTGGGGCAACACAGTGGGTAATAATGCCCACTGTCCAACTATTTTGAAATGTGATGGTGGCATCAAATTCAAAACAAGCGTATATTTTTCAGAAGACAATAACGTTTTCAACATTTGATGTGTTGTCTTTGTACTATTTGCAATTAAATATAGGATTTAAGCCCCAAATGTAATCGTGATCAAGGTACTTATAAGCATGTATTCTGGGACTGTCCTGAAATACAGAGATTCTGGGGGGAGATAATGCAGTTTGCTGGCACTAAACTTGGACTTCCTAATGTGTGTTCGCCGGAACTTTGCTTACTGGGAATAACAGAAGGATTGGATCTGGGCTCCAGTGAACGAATATGCTTATTACAACTGGTACATTTTGCAAAAAAAGCCATCCTGATGAACTGGAAGGCGACCGCACCTCCATCTCTACGCTTCTGGAAAAAACTGATCAATAATGTCCTCCCCAGCCAAAAGCTAACCTACCAAGCAAGAGGTTGCCCAGGTAAATTTGGGAAAATTTGGAACGCCTGGTTGGGTGCAGATCGGACACCTTGAATCACTTGCCTTTGCTTTACAGTAGGCATCATGGGACTATGCTTGCAGGGAGTGATGACCTTAGGCCTCTGAGTGTACAAGGATAAATGACGACCGCAGTGCTTACTATAATAAAGGATTGTTTATTTTGGATTGTTCACACAAACAGATCTGCTGAATATGAGACCCATCCCTTCTTTTCTCTTCCTTCACTCTCTTCTTCTCTTTTCTCTTTTTTCTCTCTTCGGTGACTTCCGAAGTCTGGTCTCTATTGGGACCTTTCCTCTTCTTTTCTCTGTTAATGGATGTTTAAATTCAATAAAGAAAATCTTTTAAAAAAAAAAAAAAAATATAGGATTTAAATTATGTGTTTAAGTTTTTATACATCAGATCACTGTAGATTTTGTATTCTTTGCATTACAACTATACAACATGCTGTATTAATCAGTTCAACTCACAGTGCAGCAATTGTGTATTTACAGGGTATGGAGTCCTGGTACCAGCTGCCAGCTGAGGAGGATGCCAGTAGCTTTATGCCGCCATTTAACGAGACAGGGGCTTTCGCCAACCAGACGGAGTTCCCCACGATAGAGGAAGGAACTTTACATTCAGAACCAGATGAGACAAAAGGACTTACTCTGGGCAACATGCACTCATTACGGTTTGGTAAGGAAACTAAATAGGGAGCCATTTCATTTTGGAACTGTAACAAACTCTGTTCTTTAATGAAAATGACACCCAGTCTTGCCTGTGTATATTTAAATAGGGGATTCACAGCTTGTCATTGTGGTTCTGACTCTGGACTCTTTCCATGGGTAGTTACAGTGGAAAGGTTCAAATGAGGCTAATGCTAAAAGGCCCAGATTATAGCACAGGTGGATTTACATGTTTTCATTTTGAAAGTCACTACCATAACATATTATGCTATAATAAGCTTCTCACCTAAAGTGTGTTAGGGTATGTAGGTATATTTCAGTGTTAGCTAAAGAGGGCTGTATAACTTACATAAACCGTTTCAAAATATTATCCAAGAGTGTTTACCATTTACCTGTATAATCTTTTAGTCTATATATTTCAAGTTACAAAGGAGTTCTATAGCATAAATGTTTAAACCTAAGGAAACCCGCACAATTAGAGGCCCATTTATCAAAGGTCAAATTTTTTTTTAATTAGAATATACTCAATTCAACTGGGAGGTTATTTAAGAAAAAAATAGAATGGCTAAAATTTGATTGAATGCCACTCTGCTATTGACTTGTACATGAACTCAGCAGGTTTTAGGTGGAGAATATTCTAATTAGGACTGTTTTCATGGTCGAGGTGTGATAAATCTCACATTTGAATTGACATTCGAATAGGGGGGTTAAAATTTCAATGTCTGAATTTTCACACTCGAAAATTCGAATTTACTATTCAACCCTTGATAAATCTACCCCCTTAGAGTTGTCATGTCATTCCAATAGACCTAGATTTATAGAAAGCTCATGCTCAGGGATGCTATTGGCTACTGTGATCAGGGGCCCCACTGTAACAAGGCTTGATTCATGTGTCATAAAAGAGCCAATCTCATCCTTAAAGGGATACTGTCATGAGAAAAGTGCTACTCCAGCAGAATTCTGCACTGAAATCCAATTCTCAAAAGAGCAAACAGATTTTTTTATATTCAATTTTGAAATCTGACATGGGGCTAGACATATTGTCAGTTTCCCAGCTGCCCCAGTCATGTGACTTGTGCCTGCACTTTAGGATGGAACTACTTTCTGGCAGGCTGTTATTTCTCTTACTTAATGTAACTGAATCAGTCTCAGTGGGACTTTTACTATTGAGTGCTGTTCTTAAGCTGGCCAAAGACGCAAAGACTTCCCCATCTCCCAACCTGCCACTAACCATTCCGATCAAATAAAGTACAATAGAACAAATCTGCCAATGTTTTACCCCTGACAGCAATCGTACAAAAGTTATGTCCGACCAAAGCTAGTGACAGTCTCCCTCTGAAAATCGTACGATTGGCAATATATGCAGAGATATTATCAACAGCCGACAGAAATATTTTAACTTGTTTAACCGATCGACCAAATGACCGATCTCTGCCGGACGAAAAATGTCGGGACTCTCCACATATGGTCCGAAAATCGTACGAATTCTCGATTCGCATGATCAGATCTTTGCGTCTATTGCCAGCTTAAGATCTACCAGGGAACTGTTATCTTGTGTAAGGGATCTGGTTACCTTCCCATTGTTCTTGTGTTTGGCTGCTGGGAGGGGGGGGAAAGGAGGGGGTGATATCACTCCAACTTGCAGTAAAGAGTGACTGAAGTTTATCAGAGCACAAGTCACATGACTGGGAGCAGCTGGGAAACTGACAATATGTCTAGCCCCATGTCAGATTTCAAAAAATTGAATATAAAAAAAATCTGTTTACTCTTTTGAAAAATGAATTTCAGTGCAAAATTCTGCTGGAGCAGCACTATTAACTGATTCATTTTGAAAAAAAACTTGTTTTCCCATGACAGTATACCCTTTTAATTTATTTTCCAACTATAGAGAGTCGGCCAATATCAACAGCAGGTGGTTCTGTTTTTTAAATTCCTTATATGAGCAGTTGACAAACGCCTAAAATCTTGAGAACAAATAACAAATAAACTGCAAAAGTGGTTAGAAGAGCTTTCAGAGCCATTTTACATTCATTCCTTTTTGAGGTGTCTTTTCCAGTTCGTATATGACTTCTGTTGTAAGTATGGAGCAGTGTAAGGCATCAATGAGAGCTCAGTGCAGTTCCTACATTAGGTCTGTGTTTCTGTGCACAGTTCTGTGAGCACTTTTGACTTCGAACAAGTTGACTGGGTGTGCAGTACAGCCCCACATTTTGTACTTTAATATTTATTCAAGGGAAAGGATTTACATAGTAACATAGTAAGTAAGGTCGAAAAAAGACACATGTCCGTCGAGTTCAACCTTTTTTCTTTTTTTCTTTTTTTTTATTAACTACCTATCTGCCAGTTGATCCAGAAAAAACCCATCTGAAGCCTCTCCAATTTGCCTTACAGGGGGAAAAATTCCTTCCTGACTCCAAAATGGCAATGGGACCAGTCCCTGGATCAACTTGGACTATGAGCTATTTCCCATAACCCTGTATTCCTTTACTTGCTAAAAAGCTATCCAACCCCTTCTTAAAGCTATCTAATGTATCAGCCTGTACCCCTGATTCACTTCCCAGCTCTCCCTGTAACATTCCTTTCCCTCCTCTAATCTCATTGGCTCCCTCCTGTCTGCTGGGAGGAGCTACTGGTGAATAAAGCATCAGACCCTTCCTTATACCTATCTAATGTATCAGCCTGTACCACTGATTCACTTCCCAGCTCTCCCTGTAACACCCCTTTCCCTCCTCTAATCTCATTGGCTCCCTCCTGTCTGCTGGGAGGAGCTACTGGTGAATAAAGCATCCGACCCTTCCTTATACCTATCTAATGTATCAGCCTGTACCACTGATTTGTGTTGTTAACCAATGCCACTTTATTTTACTGTTCTCAGAGACCCAGGACAGCCGCCTTTCTCCTTGTCTCCCACTTCTGATTTCTACCTCCACTCAGGGGCACAAGATTTTTGATGATACCCTGTACCAGCAGACTGAATTGGATTTTGCACCTTTGAGGTATGGAGCAGATAAACTTTTTTGGAAAAAATTATCATTGTAAAATCTAAACACACAAAGGAAGATTTTAGGTTTTTCCACATTATCCCATTTATATGTTCATGTGTCCTTTGCACTTTTTTTTTGGTTTCACATTTCAATTGACATTTTATTTAGACAGTATATCAATTTAGGTCGCTCAGAGTTCTCTAAAATATATAGAAACATGTCCTGAAGGGTTAATATTTGACTTTTACCAGTAATGTATCTTTGGCAAATGTATTATAGGTTAATGCTTTAGTTCTGATCTGG
Source organism: Xenopus laevis (assembly GCF_017654675.1). Classification (NCBI taxonomy): domain Eukaryota; kingdom Metazoa; phylum Chordata; class Amphibia; order Anura; family Pipidae; genus Xenopus; species Xenopus laevis. Next base: position 2,911,183 of record NC_054372.1, on the reverse strand, counting down.
CTAAACTGTCAGCTAGTCTGTTACATTATTAAATAATGACAGGTGGTTTTGTCAGGGATTCATTTATTCTGATAGGCACTAATGGTTAATGTTGGAAGTAGATTTGTACTGGATTGCTTTGCATGTGTGGCTGAATATATTTATTATTTGTGTTTGTAGTGCTTCCCTTGATATATCTGAATTTCCTGGGCATACATCAAAGTCCCTGCTAATAAGCGATGCAGAAACGCTGACAGCCAAAGAGGTTTCAGAGGATGTAGTTGGTGAGAACACTACACTGACCAAGAATCCTCTCCCTTTTAGCACTGAAGGAGACCATGACTTCACAAACCTGCATGTTCTATCACAACACCCATTGCCTTCTACCCAGGAAGATGTTGATTTTGTTCAGTGGTCTCACACTATTTCTAACAACACAAAATCTGAACCCTTGCAAGCAGCCTCCTATAATAAGCAACCTGCTTCTCCCTTAGAGAATCTGGACATGGTGTTCAGCCAAGAAGATGGTTCTTTCTTGGATAGTAGCATTCCAGCTCCTGTGTTACTGGAGCTTTTAGAGAAGGAAGTTGGTATATTGGGAAGCAGCGAAGTATCTTCTACAAATAGCTCTTCTGAAAATGTCTCAAACAAAATAGCAGGAATCAGGTATACACCTCAAGATCTACATTTAGGGGAGCAAATGTACTACAATTCTCAACCTCAAGGGCTTGATGACTCAGAGAAAATATCTGAACAATATCTTGTTGAGGGTGAAACCTTTCAAGATTCCAGCGAAATAGATTTTAATATTGAAACCTTAAAAGATGATGAAAGCCTACATCCAAATAAAAACAGATTCCATCATTCTGGAATAACTTTACGCCTGTCTAAAGGGCCATCTTCTGTGCCCGGAAAAGATGATCTTCATAAACAGCTTTGTGATGAAATTCAGAAACGGTACAAAGAGAGAATGTTATTGAAATCAACTGCGGGTCCAGGTGAGAAGGGGGCCACACACGATATATCTTCTCTGACGAAAGCCTCCACAGATCTGAACAAAAATGACACTGTAGTGGAAGTGCAGTCAAGCGTCACCCCAGATGAGCTGACTGTTTTCTCTCGCTGTAGCATTGAGAGGGGGCACAAAGATTCTGAGATTTCACCAACTGTAAACCCAACAGTAGAGGACAGCTCATTCATTGGGCGACTGGCTTATCCTATCTCTCAGTCCACTCCCGGAACATTTACAGGGATAACTGTCAGAAACAAGCTCACTGACAGACTGATGCAAATTAAAGCCAAACTTACAGGGTCTAACATGTATTTAACAGAGGAACCCCTTAGTAACACCTCTACAGCACCTGTATTCACAAAGCCGCAGTCTTTGCAGAGTAGCCAGGATTATGCTGAGAGCAACGATTCTCAAACGTCCCTGTCCCCAGATAGGCGCAGGATTCAGTCACTCCCAAGTCTTAACTACATTGAAAAGGTTGGGTCTTGGAACACCAACCAGTCCTTTGATGCTTTAGTTCTTCGTGGCTTGACAGGCATATCCCCTAAAAAGAAAGCCTATCATGCAGTGGCAGACTCCTTAAACCGCATGCTGTCCAAGCAATCAGACAGTACTTTGCCAAAAAGCAGACCTTTTACCTTGTCTCGGGGAACGGGGTCCATGAATAACTTGACTGCCACCGAGACTGAGCATTCTGGCAACCCTCAACTTATTAGGTCCCAGTCTTGTACTACTGTACCAACGAGAAGCACAGAAAGTGCAGACACTGATACTCAAGGTGCAGTGGTCATATCAGTGAAACAGGGCAGCGGCAGGGTCGCTGAATCAAATGATGTGCAGAAAGTTGGTTCTTACAATTTAGTTCCTCTGGATTCTTCTCTGGTTTACAAATCTCTAGAGCAGCCTGTTGATAATAAAGAGACTACTGAAAAGCCAAGCAGCGGTCAAGAAAGAACCTCTCAAACACAGCAGCTGAAAGGAGATGTTGGTAGCAGCACCATGGCAATGGATCGCTTCAGCGATGTTTCTCCAGATAATGAATTCTTAAGTAGTTCATGTTCGAGTGGTCACACAAACCAGATGCATTCGCTGACTAGTTTAGAAGTAGACAATTTTGTCCCTCTTTGGCAACCGTCTGTTAAAACACCAGAGGAGCTAAAAGAAATCAACATTGAAGAAAGGATACCGGTAAATACCATTCCTTGTTATTATTATGTAATTATTAACAGAAATGGTGCTGTCATTTATTTCTTACAATGTAAAAGTCACATGTTATTGCCTTGAGTTTAGCTCTTGTTCTACTGCACGCTCCCAGTTGGAGTTGATTTTTTGGGGAGGCATACAGTAATTCCTGAAATCAAAATGAATTAAAACTTTTTTGATATGGTTATGGCTAGTTATGCTGCAGGGCTGTTAATTATGATGAAAAGTTAGTAGTATATGGTGTTTTTTCTGTACATTGCAGACTTATCTCCGCAACCTTGGCATAGACCAGTCGCCCTCCACCATACTAACACCCTTTGCTCCAAAAGGACCAATTAGAGAACATGAGTTTTCACCTTCTGAACTGAGGACAATAAAAGGGTCGACAGCCACTCCAAACAGAAGCATGCGTTTTTCGGAAGGTAATTTGTTCTCCCGTGTGGTTCCTGAATGGTTTTGTAGGCATGTGGGTGACATAAAGGCTCAGTGATTATCACTACTGTAATGCTGAGATCCAACCCTTTGTTTTCTTCTGAACAACTTAAATGTTGTTTACTCTTATTATATCTTTTGTCTGAATATAACTTATGTTTCATACTCACATTTATTTCTGTCTTTATAAAATATAATTTGTAATGAACTTGTTTGGTTTAGGAGGCTCTCAGAGTGAAGCTGACATCTCTCAATCCAGCGTCTATTCGACTGCATCTACAACAAGTGTGTCGATTCCCATGGGATCAGATGCTGGTCTGGATTCTCCTTTGCCAGCTGAAATGTTCTCCCAGTTTAGCTCAAGATCTACTGGGGATAGACCAGTTAGCAAGTATGATATGACCAAACGTTTTGGAGAAGATAATGAGAATCTTCAGTCTGGTCTGAAGGAAGTAGCCGTAGGGATACTGGCCAGTGAGTTTCAGGCTGTGGATATCGGTGCAGCTCCACCTTTATCCATGGAGCACCAAGGTGGCATGGAAAATGCTGAGTCGTTAAATATGGTTAAGCAACTCCTTGATCACTTTAAATGTAAAACTATTAGTCCGGATCAGCATTTCTCCAATACATCTGACATTGAAGCTACAGATTTCTTAGGCATGGCATCAGTATCTGTGACTCCTTTGCAGAAGCCAGCCTCGGCAGCTTCTATTGGCTCGGTAGCCGGGATCCCCATGCAGAATCCAGCCTTAGACGATTCATTCAGCTCAGTAGCAGGGATCCCTATGCAGAATCCAGCCTCAGCAGATTCATTCAGCTCAGTATCTGGGATCCCCATGCAGAAGCCAGCCTCAGCAGATTCATTCAGCTCAGTATCTGGGATCCCCATGCAGAAGCCAGCCTCAGCAGATTCATTCAGCTCAGTATCTGGGATCCCCATGCAGAACCCAGCCTCAGCAGATTCATTCAGCTCAGTATCTGGGATCCCCTTGCAGAAACCAGCCTCAGCAGATTCTTTCAGCTCAGTATCTGGGATCCTCTTGCAGAAGCCACCCATGGCAGATTCATTCAGCTGGGTAGCAGGGATCCCCATGCAGAAGCCAGCCTCAGCAGATTCATTCAGCTCAGTATCTGGGATCCCCATGCAGAAGCCAGCCTCGGCAGATTCATTCAGCTCAGTATCTGGGATCCCCATGCAGAAGCCAGCCTCAGCAGATTCATTCAGCTCAGTATCTGGGATCCCCATGCAGAATCCAGCCTCAGCAGATTTATTCAGCTCAGTAGCAGGGATCCCCATGCAGAAGCCAGCCTCAGCAGATTCTTTCGGCTCAGTATCTGGGATCCCCATGCAGAAGCCAGTCTCAGCAGATTCTTTCAACTCAGTATCTGGGATCCCTTTGCAGAAGCCAGCCTCAGAAGATAATTTCAGCTTAGTATCTGGGATCTCCACGCAGAAGCTAGCCTCAGCAGATTCTTTCAACTCAGTATCTGGGATCCCTTTGCAGAAGCCAACCTCAGCAGATTATTTCAACTCAGTATCTGGGATCCCCTTGCAGAAGCCAGCCTCGGCAGATTCATTCAGCTCAGTATCTGGGATCCCCATGCAGAAGCCAGCCTCAGCAGATTCATTCAGCTCAGTATCTGGGATCCCCATGCAGAATCCAGCCTCAGCAGATTTATTCAGCTCAGTAGCAGGGATCCCCATGCAGAAGCCAGTCTCAGCAGATTCTTTCAACTCAGTATCTGGGATCCCTTTGCAGAAGCCAGCCTCAGAAGATAATTTCAGCTTAGTATCTGGGATCTCCACGCAGAAGCTAGCCTCAGCAGATTCTTTCAACTCAGTATCTGGGATCCCTTTGCAGAAGCCAACCTCAGCAGATTATTTCAACTCAGTATCTGGGATCCCCTTGCAGAAGCCAGCCTCAGCAGATTCATTCAGCTCAGTAGCAGGGATCCCCATGCTGAAGCCAGCGTTTCCAGATTCATTTGGACTGCCATCAGTATCTGGGATCCCTTTGCAGATTTTGGCCTCAGCAGATCCATTCGGCTCAGCATCAGTATCTGGAAACCCCTTGCAGAAGCCTGCCTCTGCAGTTTCATTTAACTTGGGGTCCATATCTGGTATCCCTTTGCAAAATTCAGCTTTGGATTCTGTAAATGATTCTTTTGTTGGTGCAAAGACTTTGAATGAGATACGCAAACTGCTGGCAGAAGCTGACACTGTTGGTTTGAATGAGTCCGGTAATAGCTACGCGGCTTCTCAGGTTAAAGGCATTTCTGGCTCTTCTTCACCAATGTGGCTGAAATCAGGTGACTCCATAGCTTCTGCTGCATTGGAAAGCAGGTTTACAAACCTGAAAGATGATCGATTGCCAGAGCTATCATGGGATGCCTCTCGAAACAGCAGCCTTAAATTTGACAAAGATTCACAAGTAAATGTGGGTTGGGATGATTCTCTAGCCAGCACTGACCAATTTAAATATAGCATTGATTTGGAAAACAAAATAGAAGGCCTAAACCAAAGCATTCCACAGTTAAAACAAGAAAGTCTTTATGAGAGATCTGAGCCTGAAGGTGAAGTGATGACTGTTAATAAGGTGCAATTTTATTCTCCCTTTCGTGATGGCACAAGAAACAATAAAGCCAGCACCAGTTCTGGAGCCACTGAATGCAACTCAGGCCTTCCTCGAAATGTTACAAGTGTCATAGGAGGTTTGGAAAAAGCACTGGCCATGGCTGCTCTGTCCTATGGACGAGTAACAGAGGAGGTGACAGAAAGTGATGACAGCACCGCTGACTCTCTAGCTGGACGAGTGAAAAGTCTGCTAAAGAAAGATGCACCATTGATGCACACAACACAGACCAGTAGTGATGGGGGTGAGACAAGAACACGCGGTGAGTGCTGTGTACATTTATATTGAGCTTGCAAATCTTATTTTCCAACATGAATCTAGTCTTTTTTAGTAGTTATGTTCCTCTGCTGGTCTTTTCCCCATAATCAGGTGTGTGACGGATCTGATGAAGCTGCACAGGGTTTCTCACTTGTGGTGTTCTCTAAGGACAATGGGGTAGTAGTTAAGAGTAGTTCAGTGCAATTTAATTCTACCTATAGGAATCAGTACAGTTATAAGCTCCCCGTCTGGCTTTTTAGATTGGGACCAAGCTCCTTCCCCTGGCTGTGGGTAAGAGAGCAGGCCAGGAACAGCAGGTATAGTTTGTATACCTTAGCTTTTTTGTAAGCCCTTTCTTGACTGCAGTTGGACAAGTTACCAAGTTTTACCAAATTTCTAAGCAAAGGTCACTGAGCACCATGTATTGGCCTTTGTTTCTTGTTATCCTTGCTGCTACCATTTTATATGAAAGTGCTCTGTAATAACAAGTGCCTTCTGTCTTGCAAAACTCTTTTCATGTGGCCATTGCCAACTGGTAGGGGCATCGGTGTTAGAGAAGGGTTCAGAACATGACTGGCTTTTTGGATTTGTTATTCATGACATTTGTGCATTTCATGTGTTTTTATCAGAATGTCTCTCTGTCCACAGCTTCTGTGCAGCTGAAACTGGCCAATCGTTCTTCCATTACAGAGACAATCCTAAATGAGGAGGATAGGAGACGTATAGAACAGATTAAGAGAGAGTTAATGGAGGGGGCAAAGGAATCACAGCTGGAGCAGGTGAGTGTTACAAGAAGAGCACAACCATCTCACTCACTCTCACACAACCAGAGGTAACAGCTTTCCCACATTTTAACATTTGGAATCTGAATCCTGCTGAAAAGGCCCAATCCTGGCCGAATCCCGAACCAAATCTTGGATTCGGTGCATCCTTACCATAAGATTCATTTCTGTCTGTGTTACCATATGGGAATGTTGTCTTGGATATTGATCATTGTAACTGGAACAATATTTATTTTGGAGAACCTTGGTCTCCTGATGTTCCATCAGCCAGTGGACTACCATACTCTAGGTTAATGGGTTAGTGGGTTAATGGGTAGGGTTTAAGATTTCAATTAATTGGGTACAATAATAGCCAGTATCAGTTGGTGTATAGTCAAAATGACTCTCCAACAAAAAAGTGGAAAAGGTGGACTTTCCTAATTGCCCCCCATCTAGTATCTTTTGTGGTAGGTGGATATTCTCTTATTGATCACACACACCAGCTAGATCATCAAATGAATTGTAGTTCTTGTAACGGATGTGTTTAACTCAATAACAGGGTTAAAGTAATGCTGGGTTCTGTAGCTGGAGACCAGTCTTAAGAAACCAAGAGGTTTGCTTTGCTTTCCTTCCAATGCTGTTGCTCCAGCTATAGTCAGGTGATCCCCCCGGTGGCCAATAAAAGGGCAACCATGTTTGGGAGTTTTACTTTGAACGCAACAAGTAAGTTGCAGGTAAAACATAGTCCCTTTGTAAAATGTATAGCAATAGAATTCTTAAAGGGATACTATCATGGGGATTTTTTTCAAAATGTATCAGTTAATAGTGTTGCTCCAGCAGATTTCTGCACTGCAATCCATTTCTCAAAAGAGCAAACAGATTTTTTTATATTTAATTTTGAAATCTGACATGGGGCTAGACATATTGTCAGCTTCCCAGCTGCCCCCAGTCATGTGACTTGTGCTCTGATAAACTTCAGTCACTCTTTACTGCTGTACTGCAAGTTGGAGTGATATCACCCCCTCCCTTTCCCAGCAGCCTAACAACAGAACAATGGGAAGGCAACCAGATAACAGTTCACTGGTAGATCTAAGAACAGCATTCAATAGTAAAATCCAGGTCTCACAGAGACACATTCAGTTACACTAGTAGCAGAAACAACAGCCTGCCAGAAAGCAGTTCCATTCTAAAGTGCTGGCTCTTTCTGAAAGCACATGATCAGGCAAAATGACCTGAGATGCAGCTACACACCAATATTACAACTGATATACACTTGCTGGTTCAGGAATGAAATTTTATATGGTAGAGTGGATTATTTGCAGCGTCATTTAGAAATAAAAAGTGCACCATTGAAAGCATGACAGAATCCCTTTAATGAATCAGATGAAAGTTGAGCGTAGGCTGGCCAGACCAGGGATGACTTTGACGTAGTTCTTCAGCTTAAATATATTGCAATATATGGGCAAACTATACCTGTATTGTTTAAAGGAGAAGGAAAGGCAAACCATAAATAGCCTTCTAACTAAAGTCTTTTGCACATAGAACTTACCGACAATTTTCAAACTGTTCTCCCTGGTCTGATGTATAAGCAGCTACCCTCTCGAAAGACTGCAGTGTGTGACTCGGGTGACATCACACTTTTTACAGGCACCTTCCGCTCTGCTGCTTGAGGCGCATTAGGCATAATTTAGTTGTAGTGCGCATGTCCTCGGGCGCTGCCTTTCTCCCAATGATGATGATGATGACGCGCATGCAGATAAGGCTATGCGCGCGTCATCATGGACCATTATGCGCACCCCCCCACCCAATCAAATGAGAAACGTCTTGGGAACTATGGAGACTGGGAATCTCCTTACTAATAGTAACGGTGCTTACTAATGAGCGATACGTCAGTGGTGACTCGCTCCGGGGTCAGCTCGTTTTTTTTTTTTTGTACATGTCCAATAAGAAGAAAGAGGTAAAGCAAGCCTTTACTAACATGGCGCCTGCCTGACTAAATAAGCGAAGTGCACAAGGACATGGATTCTTCGAGATTTGACTGGCCTATGTGCATTTATTCCATAGCGTTTCAGGAGGTCTTGGGGAGTACAATACAAGGAGAAAGGTATTGATTTTTGCCTTTCCTTTTCCTTTAAACGGTAAGGCATTTTTAGTAGCTTTAGGCACAAAATGTTTTTAATGTCCTTAATATATTAATAATGGGTTGAGTGCAGAGGACCTCTTGTATTTGTCCTTCCATTGCTGTGCCTGCCTTGCTAAGCCTATAAATATGGAAATGTTACTTTCTGTGCTGATCCTGGTAACAGTATTATCATTCTTCCAACACAGTCTGCTCCCAAAGGGCTAAGGAGAGGTGAGTTTACCTTCTGAGCTGTTGGCATGGTTTTCTGGTGAATAGAATTCTGTACAATGGTGACCTGACTATTGCCATAAACTTTCATGCCTGGACATGCCAGAGGCACTGGCCCTCTTGTACTGGCATCATCTAACGAATGTTCCCATTACCAGCAGGATTCTTGACCCTTTTATGTTTCTTCTTACACAGTAAGTTGGTGAGAGCCAAGGGCAGTCATGCTAAGCAACAGGGAATTTATGGGGAAAGTTAAAATAGGCAAATACTTTTAGTTCTAGCAAGTTATTTGTATTATTTTTCATTAAATCACACTGACATGCTTACACCAATTGCTTGTCATTTACCAGTTAGGGTAAAGGTATAAATATTTTAGCAAATAAAAACAACTCCGTAATTTGTGCAGGTCAGTTGTTGGCTCTTGAGAAATGTTTGATGTGTTGTTCTTCTTCGTGTGGAATGGTTTCTTTGCAAACAGCTCTAATCACAACTAGCATCCAAGCAGCAGTCGCTAGTTGCTGTTTAAAAGCCAGAATCTGATTGGTTGCTATGGGTTACTAGACCAGGGCAAACGCTGAGACTTATTTTCTTTTTGTCTCTGCTTTTTTCCTGTTATCAGGCTCAGAGCCAAAAACCTTTTCTGGCATCTCCTTCACTTTACTTCTTGCATGCAAATGTTGTGTTTAAAGTCCATGGTTTTCAGTGACGTTCCTCCACCTAGATAGTTATTTACTTTGCAGAGCATTACTGTGTAATAAACTGTAATCTTTGTAGACAGAGTGTGTGTGCAATGAGTGAAGGATTTGCTTTCTTGGGCAGTGCCTCTGTATAACCAATCAAAGGCAGCCTTTCCTGGGCAGAGGATTTGTATAAACAGCCAAGGGCAGTTGTTCCTATACAAGGCATGTGTGGAACCAATCAAGGGCAGCCTTTGCTGGGCAGGGGGGTGTGTATAACAAATCAAGAGCAGCCCTTACTGGACAGGGGGATGTGTATAACCAATCAAGGGCAGCTTTTCCTGGGCAGGGGGTGTGTATAACCAATCAAGGGCAGCTTTTCCTGGGCAGGGGAATATGTATAACCAATCAAGGGCAGTCTTTCCTGGGCAGGGGTGTGTGTATAAGCAATCAAGAGCAGCCCTTACTGGACAGGGGGATGTGTATAACCAATCAAGAGCAGCCCTTACTGGACAGGGGGATGTGTATAACCAATCAAGAGCAGACCTTACTGGACAGGGGGATGTGTATAACCAATCAAGAGCAGCCCTTACTGGACAGGGGGATGTGTATAACCAATCAAGGACAGCTTTTACTGGGCAGGGGGATGTGTATAACCAATCAAGAGCAGCCTTTCCTGGGCAGGGGGTTGTGTATAACCAATCAAGGGCAGCCTTTCCTTTGCAGGGGGGTGTGTATGACCAATCAAGGGCAGCCTTTTCTGGGCAGGGGGATGTGTAAAACCAATCAAGGGCAGCCTTTGCTGGGCAGGGGGATGTGTATAACCAATCAAGGGCAGCATTTGCCCATGATTAAGTACCCCTTGGGTAGGAAACGTGTAGGGCCAATGGAGATGTGACATTTTTAAGTTCAACTAATAAATACAGTTTTTTACCTTTTTTTTTTTTTTACACAATTTTTGGCACTGTGGATTCCTTGAGTGCTGGATAGCCCTGTTTTACTTCTTTACAGCGGTTTATAACCAATCAAGGACAGCCTTTCCTTAACAAGGGGAGGGTTTAACCAGTGAAGGACAGCCTTTCCTGAGCAGTGGGTGTGTATATAACCAATCAAGGGCAGCCGTTCCTGTACTGAGGTGCGTAACCAGTAAAGGTTAGTTGTTACCATGCCAAGGGTAAGACATTTCAGTAACAATGAGCTATTTCAGGCAGCAGCAGCTTCAGCTACAAAGCAGCACATACTTGGCCTTGGCACTGCGAGCAGGAAGCTTTATTTATATCCCTTATCTTTATTGATTTTTTTTTTTGCATTCACACTGCGGCTTGAAAGCAGTATTTTTATAGCACCTGAAACCTACATAAAGCACAAAGCTTCCCTGAATGCCTGGAGCAACAGTAACAAGACAATTGTGCTTCCGTATGAGTCTAAAGATAATGCAGCGGAGACTAAACATCTATTCAGGCTGATGGGCACGATGTGCAGGGAGGGGCTCATTACTGGAGAACTCAGAACTAGGCAGAAATCTGCATCGGAAATCATTCCGCTCTAGTCCTTTTATATTCTCCGTACTCTAAATATGCCCCCCATATATAGTCCCATTTCAGTATGAGCTATATCCCATTTTTCTAGCATCCCATATACAGGTCCGGACTGAGAATTAAAATAGGCCCTGGCATTTCAGGTACACAGAGGCCCAAACAGCTCCCCACCAGCCCACTAAATACTGACTTTCAATGGGACCTTATAGCAGCCCCTCTGGCATTTGCCAGAACCCACAGATTGCCAGTCCAGGACTGCCCATAAAGTCATCATAGAAGGTTAAAGAAACATACACACAAAATAAGGTGGCAGTGTAATAAGGGGCACTAAGTTTGTTCCAGGTCTAGTAACCAATGGCAACCAATCAGCAGTCAACATTTACTGCTCTGTTTTTTTGAAATCAAACATATTGCTGTGGTACTATACTGCAGCCAACTTTATGGCTGTTGTTACATTCTCCTATAAATATAGGTCATTGGTTGACTAGATGCACTGGAGCCGACCTCAAGTACTTTTAACTGACCATTAATTTTTCCAGTTTTATCCCCATGTGAGTAAATACTGTTTGTACTTGCAGAATGCCTCCCATGTGAATGCTGACAGGATGGCATGTGACCTATGGCTGAAGTCAGAACCGTTTTATTTATGCCCGACTCCATCACCTGACCTCAGTCAAAGCAATCCGAGGACACAGCCTGAGGTGATCGAAAACACTCTGGAACAGTTGGCGCCGTTTACAGCTACTGGAACATTCTACAAAGGGAATGGTGAAACGTCTGTGAAAGAGAAGTCTGGCCTGTTGGGAGAGTTCATTGTGCCACTGCAGCTGACAGATTTGCACTGTACAGAAGCCACACAGGGGAAATTGAGCCAGCAGGAGGCTCCTGTTAGTCCAAAGTCAAGTCTGGAATTCTCCAAGCCGGTAAAATCCATTACCTTTTCATCACACAAACGCAGCTCCCCTCTTTCCCTTTCCTCCAGTTCAGAAAGGGGGTCTCCCGCAGAAATTTCCTCTGCTGTGCAAGCACGCACTTATGATGGGGCTGATCCTAATAAATTGACCCCCACTGCAACAGCCGAGTGGATCTCAGACAACTGCACAGCTGTACTGGATGCCCAACATACACCCGTCTCCCAGCTGGAACATAGACATTGGCAACAGAGTCCCAGCCCTGACTCATCAGAATGCGGCCATCATGCACAGAGCAGTTTTGCACTAAGCACTGAGAATGAGAGCAGCCCTGAACATCCAGGCAACATTATATCTCTGGCACCAGAAATCACTACCCACAGCCTCCCTGATTTCATTCAGGTTGTTCCTCTGTCTGTTTCCTTAAATCAGAGCTTCCATTCAGGCCATGCAGATAGACAACGTCCAGATTTTACAGAAGAGAATGATGAGAGAGTCCATTTCTCTGCAGAGCCTTTAACTCCATCCAGTTCCAGTCCAACTGCTTCATCTCCAGCTAGAAAAGCCATATCTTGTGTTCATGTTCAAATCTCCCCCAAACAGGAGGACTGCAAGAAACTTGATTTTGGGCCGAAGCTCTCCAGTGGCTCTGCATGGGTTAATGACGTGGCTAATGGCAAGCTCCAGTCAGAGGAACCTGATCTCTCCGCATCACGTGCTACAAACTTGCAGGGGAAGGAGGGGGCATTAATAAAACAAGATTGTGTTGATGAAGAACTGATATCATCTTCCCCACAGTTTCACACAAAGCCAAGTGGCAGTGGCATTCAATTACTTGCGAGTACCCTCACTACACCAGAGAGAGCAGCAACTGTGCAGTTCAGCCGCATTCCCTCACATGATGCAACCACACAGATAACCACGGAGAGCCCAGCCATAACAACCTTCTCTGCAGAGATCTTTATTGACAGTAGAGAGAAGGATATAATATCCACGTCAGATGTAACGGCCAGAACGACTCCATATTGTGCGCATCTCTCCCCTGCGACTGGTAAGTATAGCTCACTGTGCAGTTACATAAGATTCAGTCTGCACATAGAGATTGTTGCCCTTAGACAGTACAGTATGAGGGTACAGATTAGTACTTGCATTGAACTTGTTACTCTTTACTATTCTATACTTTGGAATGATCTCACCTAATTTTTATTTTTTCTGTAGATCAACCTTTGCTCGTGCCTTATAGACCTCATGGGAGTCCTGAGTTTTACTATGTTCCCTATACTGATGGATTATCCAGGTTCTCTCCTGTCAGCACCATAGAGAGCTCCCACACAGGTACAATGATCAGTAGTGCAACTGAGCCTTTGGCTCATTATCCTTTAACTCATTTTAGAATAAAAAAATTAATGTTTAATAGTTTTCCAGTTGAAAAGGTTTTCAAAGAGCAAACTTTGTCTGTACTTCCATACTGTCTGTATTTCCCTAGCAGTCTCCACCTTCTCTTTATTGTTAGGCTCCAATGATGCAGTTTCCCCCAAATTTCCAGTGGAAGTCCTGGGCTCAGGCACAGACCGCCTGCCTGATTCAGCAATGGTGTGGCATAAGGAAGGCATCTACAGCAAAGGCCCCAGCCCCAAACTAGCTTGGGAAGGAAGCACAGCACCACATAAGGCAACTGCTTTGGGTGAGCAGAACCTTCTTGCAAAGCTTGTATTATTTCTGCAGTCCAGACCTCTGTGTGTTTTCAGATCTGTACATGGTGTGTAGCTATAAAATAACAACTCTAATTACTGGCTCTGCTCAAATCAAGTGTGCCTAGTGTAATATACAGAGTACAGATAAAGTCAGTGGGTACCCAGCATTTATTTAGCTTCTCATACATTGCCCAGAGTTCATGGACCCCAGTATTGGTAATTCTCTTTTAATGACTGGCAATAGTCTTTACCCAACTCTTTACCTGGGCAACAACACGGAAGATTACCCTAATGGGCTTAAGACAAATGGGCCCAAGTTTTACTCCCAACTGTTGATGTAAATATCTTGTTAAAACAAATGACTTTCATTATTGCTTAGCGCTCCTAACAGCTGCTTGTATTTTATAGAGACTTCACCAAGAAGGTCGGCTGTGCGACATGCACTGGAGAAAGAGTCAGAGCATCAGATGGGTTCATATGGTAAAGCACCTTATACTGCTCTTACACAAAGAGACTTGCATCATGAACTTAGTTCCAGGTTAGATCGTGAGCGAGAAAGACCTTTCCTTTTTTCCAGCCAGACTGAGGAAAATGTATTCTTCCCCTTAAAGCCAGAAATAGATTTCAGCAGAGAACAGCAATGTGATGACGCCACCAGCCTGAGGCGAAACAATCCAGCTGAAAGTTCTGTGCTAAGAAAAACTAAAAGTCTTTTTGCTCCTTTTTCCAAGAGTTTTCAGAGCCCAGAAGTCACTGGGAGGAGATCAGAGTCTGGGCAGGTCTCTGCATATACACTTGACGGCAATTCTATCAGTGATAATGGTGAGCATTCCCTTACTAGTGCTCGCTACATTTCTGATGGACATAAACAATTGCACAAGTCCCAGTCGAATTTGAATCAGAGTGATGTCTCCCAGCAGAGCTTGGATGATCTCTGGGCTCGTTACACAAACAGGAAAAAGCTTCAGCAGTCGGTAACCATGAACAATCATGAGCTTTCTCTGATGGAGAGGCTACATCGCCTGGCCAGGCTGTTTCACAATTCCTCCTCTCAACTCTCAGCAAAGGATGAGCCACTTCCTGACCCAGAGCAAAGCAAGAACCATGTGAAAGAGAGAATCTGGGAAGACAGTGGCAGAAAAGCAGAAAGATGGAATGTCAAGAAGCATTCTGGAATGAACCTGAGTGTAAGGAAAGGATATTCACTGAATGAGATGGAGGTTATGGATCCAGCTGATAAGACATCTGTAGGCTTAGACTTCTACCCACTGCTCCGTAACAACAAATCAGACAGCACTCCTTCCGAAACAGAAATGGCAACGCAAACAGGCAGTGAGGTGGCGACACAGACATCCGAATCGAGCTCTGTAGCCACTCTCACAGTATCCAGCTCTATATCTACCATAGACACAGCGCGCCTTATAAACGCCTTTGGTCCTGAAAGAGTCTGTCCCTCATCCCGGCTCTTCCACTTGTATAACGCCATCGACCTTCAGAAGAGACGCTCGGAAGAAAACAAAGGAATGCACAGCAGAACAGACACTGGGGAAGTTTACCGAAGCTCACATAAGGTAAGGCTCCATCATCTGATTCTTGATAGTGAGTTTTCTAATTTCATCTTTCTAAATCTGTTGAAATTACATTATGTTCCCTAGCCTTTCAATAATGCCCCCTCTTTTCACATACCCTTGTTATGCTGAACCTATGCTTTGTTGTGGTCCTGGCCAAATGGTGATTAATCATTGTGCTTTCTATTTTATTATTGTTAAAATTATTATTACTATTATTAAAGACCCCAGACTCTGCATCTTCTGTCTCCACGTCTGAAAAATCTTGGCAACCAAGACCAGCCCTCAAAAGCAAAAAGAGCAGCAAATACTTGAACAAAGGTGTCCAGGCAGGTGAGTTCTTTTTCACTCTAATTCACTTCTTTTCTATCCCTGAAATTGCACATTTATATGTTAGTGTCTCTGTAATGCTCGGTTTTCATTCCTGCAGGAAATCTGGAAATTGTGAATAGTGCTACAAAGAAAAACACAAGGGATGTTGGCACAGTTTTTCCATCACCGAGAGGGTATGCCCATAAACCTCACACCCAGGGACACATCCAGAGGGAAGAGCGTTCCTGGTGCAGCAATGCCTTTACTCAGCAAAGTGGGAGGAACAGACAGGGCACAGCACAAGGTTTGTTCCTTTTGGCCCAGGATTGTCATAATATGATGTCATAACTTTATTTTTCATTAGATATTATTATACTGGCAACTCCCCTGTATGTGTCTCCCCTGTCTGTATCTCCCCTGTCTGTATCTCCCCTGTGCGTCTCCCCGTGCGTGTCTCCCCTGTATGTATCTCCCCTGTATGTGTCTATTAGCCACCCATCCTTTCATTGAGGAACTTTATTTCTTGCTGGTATAAAGACTTGCCCCAAGGTGGGCAGCCTTCAGCACAATTCCATGAGCTAGAAAAAGGAAAATATTTAATTTGTATTTATGGTATTCTGTAGGTGGAGCTTGGTTTTGCTTTGCGTGATTATTGATAGGAGCCCACATTCTAATTAAACAGTGCCCTCTGCTGGCAACATAATAAACTGGTAGAAGGAAATATTATAAGAAATCATATATATAATCTATATCTTTATATAGTGCTACTTAACTTTACAGCCCATTACACTGAATTAATGCTTTACACAGGGGGTTTAAGGAATATTTGGAATCATTCTTTACTATGTGTCCATTTATATAGAAATTGCACATGGAACCCACCAAACTGTACTATTCAACCACTGTTACATTAACAACCCCTGTTTAAGATAAAGTACCACTGTACTGTCGGTAATAGATATATTGACCTGGAATGCACCGGTGTTTGTTAGGGCAGATGATTTGTTGTGTAACTGCTGTATAAGGGGGAAAACCTTGCAGAACTACTTCTACCTTTCATTCTGCAGACATTTTATGTAACACAAGGTATTTGATTGGTATTTTCCTGCAGGGCTGAGTTGGTTTGTTCCAGCTGAGAACTTGAAATCCGACTCGAGAAAAGAGAATAGGTCTGACATCAAGAAAGCCCCCAGTGCAAGTTGGTACGAGCCTATGACCAATACAAAGCCCTGGAGGGAGCCCCTGAGAGAGAAGAACATGGAGGAACAGTTCCTGAAAAGAGTCCATGGTCAACTGAACAGATCCCACTTGGATCCCCCTGAGAACAAGGTGCTGAAGCCATTTTCCAAAGTTACTCTACAGGTGAGCACTTGCACATGGAGTTAAGCAGTCTCTGTTTATTTACACAGGGTTAACTCTGCTGCTGAACCTTTTTTATCCAAAGTGCCAGTCACAGGCCTGAAAGTGAGGAGAACACGTCATAAAACTCATTGGCCACTTATTGAGATTCAAAGTATGTGTGCAGGGTACTGATCTCTCCCCCTGCTGGAGCAGTAGCACCAAAAGAGAGTGGATTGCATACTTGACAGAAATAGTGGCTTCCCACATCCTAGGATGATTGCAGAGCTGAGGGAAACCCGGTGTACACATTCCCTCTACTAAGCTTTTTAAGGAGGCAGGGACCCTTTCTCTGGGGTTGGGTATGGTAGTAACTCCATTACTAATGTCAGATACCACTGGTTAGTACAGGAAGCTGTGGATTCTATACACAGACACACACAATGTAAAACTGATTAATACAGTGCCCACTTGCTCACTGGAAATGTCACATTCAGGAATCTCTGAAGTCTCACCGACCCGATTTCATATTCCGCTCTCGGGAGCGAGTGAAGCGTTTGCACCTTTTAGCCGAGGAGCGCAGGCTACAGACGGTGTTCCAGAGTGAAAGAGAGAAGCTTTTCAATCAACCAGTGAAAACCAGCAAGTGGGAGACAGAGCAACAGCTGCAAGGTGAGATTTAATGCTGGGTCAAACATTGTCCTTATCCTGCCATTAATGAGTCATTAGACTTCATAGGAGAAGCCACTGCACATTTGTATAATGTCTTTCACTATAGGCCTCTTTATTTCTAAATTAATCCAGAATCACCCCAGTTACCTGGCTTTATAGCTGTGGCCAAGGCAAACAGAAATGGAGTAGGAAGAACAGCTATGTAGAGTTGGGCAAGTCAATGCAAATTCCCCCTTTCTCTTGCCTAGATTGGGGGACACAGGCACCACGGGGATGAAGATCCTGTTGCTTGGAGAAAGGACACTGTAAGGTTTAAGTGGCTCCTCCTCCTCCTGCTCTGGGCTTCACCCCCGCCTACCTCCTCAAGCCTCAGTTTTCTTTTAGTGTCCTCAGAAGGAGGATGGACACTTCATGGCTGGGAGCAATGGTACAGATTTAAGTATCATGCCACTACTGGGGGTCAGTGTTTCTCTTCCAGAACCCCTCCAGCCAAGGACTTCTGATCTGAAGATGCTCTATAGCCTTCCCGCTCTACGGAGGCTGCAGGCTGGGGAGCTCCCCCCCACACTACCCTGGGCAACTGGTTCCCGCTCTCCGGAGGCCGCACCAGTAGCCACAACAGAGGGTATACCTTTTATTGAGCATTCATCTGACCATGGGAAAGAGAACAGTCCAGAAACTGCATTTACAGAGGACCCTTGCTCTATAACTGGGAAGATCCTTTGCAGGGAAAATTGGACTCACTTCTTTTTTCCTCACCAGTTGGGGAAGCAATTACAGTGAATTTAATCTCTTGATGCTTCTTTACAGCCGCCTGTTTTCCGTTTGTAAAATGCACAATTGTTCAGGCAGAAATATTCCGTTTATGGCGGGTCCCAGGCAAAATACCTTCTTTGAGGTCTGATCAATTATCAACTGTTTATGACTACAACTCCCAGCATTTCCTGTGTTGTAGTTTAACAGTGATTGATTGTTTGACAGCCCTGATATAAAGTGTTACTGATAACTCCTGCCTTACTGCACTGTCTGTCTTGTAACTGCAGGTTCTTCTCAGGGAAGAGATGACTCTGTGCAGTTGCTTTCCTGCTGCCTACAACTTGTATATTGTTTTCATCTCCATTGAGCTTTGTTCTGGGGCCTGTATAGCTCTCCCTCTTTCTCTGTTATATTCCTCTGCTCCTTACACCAACCCATAGGCCTAGTTCATGTTATGTTTGTATTGTTACATGACCGGTTCTGTCCATACTGTAAATGAAAACCTGTGTGTGGGGCTGAATAGAATAATGGCTGCTCAGAAGATTCACATGTTGGGATATTGTTTCAGTTGGAATAGAGAGATTTCCCATTCTAGAACCCGTTGCTTTCCTGGGTGTTGGGGGATGTAAGTGGAGTTAAATTCTCTTCACCTGAGAGGTCCGAAATAAGTGGCACAATATAAGTTTAGCTGTTTTGGGTACTAGTGTGTGGGAGTTTGTTTCATTATGTTGCATTATGTAGCTGATCCACAATAACCTGAACAATTTCTGTAGACTACAGGTTAAACCAGAAAAACAGAATGATCCCTAAGAAAGAAATGGTCCAGCACTCCAAAAGGTCAGTTCATTTCCCAATTGTATTTTATTTTTGCATTTAATTTGTTTACTGCTCTTATCCCCTGCATCTCCTGCACTGCCTGTCCTTGTGCTCAGACATAAGATAGAAATATATAATGTATCAGCATTCAATAAACCCATGTGGACCAGTCGTATTATACTGAGCGCTAAAGAGAAGTTATACTGAAGTCCTTGGAGAGAGTCTTTCTGGTACTTATTGTTACTGTTTGTTCCCAGGATTTATGAGCAGCTCCCGGAAGTGAAGAAAAGACGAGAGGAAGAGAAGAGGAGACAGGAATATCAATCCTATCGGCTGAAGGCTCAGCACTTCCAAAAGGTTTATTTTTTGCATTTCTCACACTAAGCAGTAGTATATATTCTTCCGTTTAATTAATAGATTTCATACCCTTACTGTAGTGATCTCCAACCAGTGGCATCAAAGCAGGTGCTTTCTTTTTAATTCCAGGCTTAGAGGCAAGTTTTGTTGTATAAAAACCAGGTGAACTGCCAAACAAAACCTCCTGTAGCTGCCAGGCCACATAATAGGGGCTACTAAATAACCAATTACAGTCCTTATATGGCACCCCTTGGAACTTTTTTCATGCTTGTGTTGCTCCCCAACAATGTGCTTGTGTATAAAAAAGGTTGAGGACCCCTGATTTACTGGGTACTGACCCGTCACCAATCATTAGCATGCTCACTCTCTCCCCTCAATAGCAATCATTTCACAAAGGGATTGGTTAAAAGCAGTTTGAATGTTGGCACCTCATCCCTTTCTTATATTCACTTTACAGAAAGTCACAAACCATGTGTTGGGAAAGAAAACCCCCTGGAACTGACGGAAGCACCCTGCCTTACAAATGACCTTCCCTTTATAGCCAGTAAAAAGCACAAACCCCTTCCAGCTGTCGTGTTATCTCTGTGTCTGTTTCTCTAAATTCCCAGCATTTTATGAGATGTACTTTCCACCCTATTTATTATTGTGTGTGTGTAAATATATGTGATAAGCTCTATTTTCTATATATTTATAAGAGACGTAATTTATTTTTTAGTTTTCTACCTGCAGCAACGGAATGAGGCTACTATAATAATGTCATTTGCTTAATAAATTCAAATAGTTTCTGCCTATTGTCACTTTGTTTTACAGTGCAGTTGGAGGGATTAATAGTCTGTCACTCATGCCGTGGGTGGGACTAGAACACTGTGATGGCAGCTCACTGGGGCAGGGAGATCTACAGGATGGGCCCTCCTTGTCTTGTAATTTGGTGTGAAATTACTGAATTTCTACCCATTACAACTTAATACAGGACACATTGTGATGGGATTCCTAGAGTTTTGTAGGAATGATCATAAAGTGTTTGCTTAAGGGACAACCCATCATAAAATGAACCGTGTTTATAAGAAATGCCCAAATTAATTCACCTTGTTAACTTTCCTCTGCCCAAGTCCCTTTCTATTACTGCTGCTAAACTCTCAGTATTGTTGAACAGGGGCTGAGTTCGGAGCTGACTTGATTCAGACAAACACCCCTGGGTAAGTGTACATCTTGCATGGTGCACCCAGCCCAATATATAGATTGTTATAGTTCTCTTTATGGCACAAAACATTTTATTGGAAGAGCAGTTGCAGAAGATCAAAGCCTTTATTTAAGTGTATATTGCTCTTAGAACGACTAACATAAGCATTATCTGCTGGGAATCATTTGCTCAAACACCATCTTCTCCCGCCCGACAGAGTAAATCATTGCGCAGCTTCTGCCGGACTGACCCATTATCCCACCAGACAGAAAGTTGCACCCCCTGTGGAATTTGCCCCTGATACCCCAGGAGACATGAAATCACATGCGGGTTCCTCCGTCGTACTCCTCTTGATCCACCATCAGATTATAGTAGGTAACTCCTTGCCAGGTGCCCTGGATGGTAGCCTTTGAGCCACTGTCGGTGATGACTTCTGCGCGGTATGGAACTTCTACAGTGGCTTTCTGGACCGAGGCGACAACGTGTAATTCTTTTCCAGCTTTTATTTGGAAGCTTTTGTGCAGGGAGAATGTAATCTGGGAAAAACAGAGGCACATTAGGATTTGTCAACTTGGTGTGGCAGCCAATCACATCCATGGGTTCATATTAACAGTTTACCTGTCTCTCGTTGGTGTCTGTGAAGTTCCAGTAATGTGGGGTGCTCTTATCAATGGATACCTTCTCCCCTCCTGTAGCAATAAACGGGATTCCATCTGTAAACCTGACGTCACCCTCATATTGTGCTCCAGTACTGAGCCTAAACGCGCTCTTCTCTTCCATGGTTTGATCCAATCTAATATAGAAAGAAAGCAGGTTGAACATTTACTACATTGACTACTACATTTTATTATTGAGTCCCTCTACCCAACACTCATGCTGTGAGTCACTGAAATGTATTCCCTACAGTGATCGGCTGATTCCAGCATGTGCACTAAAATCATGTTAGGCTGAGGAAGCACAGTAATCAACCCTCTATATGAGAAAAATACACTTTTATGTATTAATAATTTTAATGCATAGGTACAAAGCCAGTTGGTAAGCCTATGACTAAGGGAAGGTGTTCCCGAAACGCATAAGGCCTATGTATTTCTGCAGTACCCAGCAATAAAAACCTGTTTTTTACCGGAGTGCCGTCCTCCTGTTCGTGTATCTACAAAGCCAGTAGCAAGTGGGCAGTCAGCTCTTAATCATCATTAGGAAAGCATGGAAGGAAAGAAAATATTTGGCACGCTACTCACGTGAATGTGCGGTTTAGTTGATCGCTGCCCTCCCGGTTGTCATAGATTTCTTTCTTCAGAAGTTCCCTGCTCTGCTCCGTTATTTCTCCTGATTCTGGGAAGAACTGGAAACTCTGGATTTTTTGTACAACAGACCCTGTAGTGAAGGCAAGTAGACTGAACCTGTTATAGCTGCTGCCCATCCGTTTGGCATTACCCAGATAACTGACACATGGGTTCTGTGGGGCCCTCCCACTGTAAATAAACCCATTTCTCTTATCAATGGCCCACAGGTTTCCATCTGGGCTAAAGCTAATGAAATGGGTGAGGACGAGCCAACCACCTCTCCCGACTGTGGTACTGGAGGAAAGCCATCTGTCATTTGCCCCTGTCGGTGGAGATCTCCTGACAAGGCAGTCGTTACTGGTAACTGCGTACAGAATGCCTCTTGGGTCAAAAAACAGAGCTTCAAAATTGTTCCAGCCGAAGTTCCCGATTTTGGTAGCTGTTCTTCTCCAGGACTGACATTGATTGGTTGGTGGTGGGCCCCTATAAAGCTCCCCGCTGAAGGTGACTGCATAGAGGAGCCCATTGGGGTGGAAGAATAGAAATTTGAATTGGTTCCAACCACATCTCCCAACCCGGGTGGCACATCTAAACCAGTCCTGGGTTGCAGAAGATTGCATATTCCCTACGTAGAGTTCTCCGCCCCGGACAGCATAGAGTCTTCGATTAGGACTGAATGCAATGAGTCTGACGTTGCTTATTTTTCCAAGATGTCGCGCTCTGCACTCATAGTTATCCATGATGGATCTGGGTGGGGCCCCAGCTATGGCAGTGAAATCATTTTTCACTGCATACAGAATGGTCGCTGAAATGCAAACACAGTTTGTAAGTCTGAGTCAAATCCAGAGCCCCCTACTATTTCCAACTCATCAGTCTTTTCCCCGTCCCTCCTCCCACTTGTCACACTTACTGGACTTCAGACTTCAGTCCAACTGGAATCTGCTCTCTCTTATCAATACAACTGACCAGCACCCTCCAAGAACAACCAGGAACAAGGTAGTATAGAGAATAAGATCTCATTGCCTGGTTAGTACAGTGGGATATTGGATTTCCCATTTCCCAGGGAAAAGTTCCTGTCTGACCATGTGAAAGACAAAACCCCAGATGAAATTAGCATTAAGGGATGTTTGAGGTTTTGTGTAGACAGAATTGGGAGGATGGGTAGATCCAATGGTGTTTAAAATCAATTGATTGTAAACAGTATAAACTTGGGTCTAACCAGACCTATATAATAAGTTTTATATAAACCTATACAATAAGCTTGGCCACTATCTCATAGTTACAAATGAGCAGTTTTGTGTCACTGTCAGTGCAGATGCGGGAGCAAACAAACCCCTCAAAGTAACTGGACTTACCCCATGTGTCTGAACGTTGATCTAGATCTTCATTACTAGAACATGAACCAACAAGGCACAGAATGAAGAAAAAACCTGTGGTCACCAGAGCGCTCCCTAGGGGGAAAAATTAAATTATTACATAATTTAAAGGGCTGAAATAGCAGGGATCATCAGGTATATCAGGGTAAGTAAGATAAGATGGAGATGATAATGGGACAGGAGGGCAAAATGGAGACAGTAGAATCAGGAGACAACAGTAGAACATGTTGATGGTACAGAAAGACTGCAAAAGTAGGGTAAAATTACAACAATGTCACAAGATGGAGACAGTTGGAAAAGAATACCGTAAGCCAAGATATCAGGTACAGGCGATGGAGAGAGAAGCATAAATGGAGATCGTAGAATAATGCCATTAAAGGAACAGTAACACCAAAAACTGAAAGTGTTTTAAAGTAATGAAAATATCATGTAGTGTTGCCCTGCACTGATAAATCTGATGTGTTTGCTTCAGAAACACTACTATAGTTCATATAAACAAGCTGCTGAGTATCAATGGCGGAAATTGAAAAATGGCTATATGGCACAGGATAAATAATGGATAACAGATAACACCATTATGTTCTACAGAGCTTATCTGCAGGGTAACACTGCATTATATATATTTATTACTTGCATTATGTTACTGGTCCTTTAAGACAAGATGATAAAAGTAATGTGAAATGGCAACAAACACTACAGTAACATGGCAAGTTTAAGGCAACATTACAAC
The DNA here is from genome assembly GCF_017654675.1 of Xenopus laevis. Lineage (NCBI taxonomy): Eukaryota > Metazoa > Chordata > Amphibia > Anura > Pipidae > Xenopus > Xenopus laevis. Next base: position 2,887,347 of record NC_054372.1, on the reverse strand, counting down.
ACAGCAAGGAATAGACAGTAGAACTGGATGCGTTTAGTAGGGCAAGTAATGCAAAACTGTGATGAAGAGAGTAAAGCAAGATGGTGGCAGTAGAGCAAAATTGAGACAGTAGTGCAAACAATAGGACAATATATAGATAGTAAGGCATCAATCACATAAGGTAAAGTTGTGACTGGATGGAAACAATAAGGTAAGATGGAGAGAGAGTAAGACAAGATGGAGACAGTAGGACAAGGTGGAAACAGAGGGGAATGATGGAGAGAGTAGGACAGGATAGAGACAGTAGAGCAAGATGGAGGCAGAAGGGCAATGTGAAGACAGTAGGGCAATATGGAGAGAGTAGGACAAGTTAAAGACAGTAGGATGAAATGCATAGAGACAGTAGGGCAAGGTGAAGACAGCAGGACAGTAGGGAAAGGAGGTGGCGGTAGGACAAGTTAAAGACAGTACGGCAAGATGGAAACAGTAGGATAACATGGTGACCATAGGGCAGGATAGAAATAGTAGGGCAAAATGGAGAGAGTAGGACAGGATAAAGACAGAGCCTATGAATAAGTGCTGGATAAGCATGAAATACATTAGAAATAAATATGGGCTATTTAAATATATGTAAGCTGTGCAATAGTTATATATTGATATAGTCAGTACAAACTAGAGTCTTATAAGAGTGGGACTTTATGTGGTCAGTATGTGAATCCTACCTGTAGAATAAAGACAGTAGGACAAGATGAAGAGAGTAGGGCAAGATAGAGACGGTAGGATAAGATGGTAATAGTAGTGAGACAGTTGAAAAAGGTGTAGACAATAGGACAAGATGGAGACTGTAGGGCAGGATGGAGAGTAGTGCAAGATGAAGTCAGTAGGGCAAGATGAAGTCAGTAGGGCAACAAGGAAACATTATGGCAAGATGGAGACAGTAGGACAAGATGGAGACAGTAGGACAAGATGGAGACAGTAGGACAGGATGGAGACAGTAGGGCAAGTTGGGGACAGTAGGGTAAAGTTTTGACAGGATGGAGACCTTAATGCAAGGTGGGACAGTAGGAAAAGGTGGAGAGAGCAGAACAGGATCAAGTTAGCTGAGCAAGGTTGCGACAGGAGGGCCTTGAATAACACCTAAGGGTCCAGCAATTCCTACAATTATCTCAGTTGAATGATGATGTAAGTACCCTAATTTTGAGCGATTGTTTGATTGTTTAGTGCTCCTTTAATATGACTGTACAGAATTTCTACTGATTTTCTTTTTATGTTTTGAATTATTTCTCTTTTCATCTTGACATTTTGAACAGCTCTTACTTCACCATCTGAATAAATAGTCAGTAGCCTGAGCCTTGCCCCGGAAATTACTCTGTGCATGTTGTGGTGTCATGTTATTCCTTTTCTTTCTACCTATCCATTTGTCTTTCTGTCATTCAGCCCACAACCTGGTTGATAAGGGTAAGTGTCGCCCTAGAAACCAGACAATCAATTTCCTGACTTGAGAGAAAGGGTATTAGTAAAATAATTAATGAAAACCAATGGTAAATTATTATATATGAACATCCTCTACATTATGCTGAAAGTTCATTTTAAGGTGAACTTCCCCTTTACAATACTAAGACACGTATAGCAGTGTATCTCCCCTTCCACAACCTCCCTGCCAGGGAACTTATAGAGCTAAAGTAAGTGATGTGTCATCATTACCTGCCATGGTGAAGCGAGCAGCGAATCACAGTATCCTGGGCTGGTGGTTCTGACAGTAATTGGCTTCTTCCTTCCACTGAGTACAAAGCCCTGTCCTGGTTGCCCTTTTATCTGCTCACACTTTCTCTTTATCTTCTCATCACAGGAAGGGATTGACCAATCACAGGGTGTGGAGCAGTAGAATTGTGTGAGGACACACCGCACCCTGTGTCTGTGCCAAGCTAATGTGGTCTTGCCCTTAAAAGCTCCTAACAGCCACTTATAGCCGAGAGTGGACTTTTCTCCTGATCTTCTCCTTGGGGGCACCTGGAGGCAAAGGACATGTAGAACATTAGGGGTCCCATGAACAATATTAAACACCCATGAATGTACAATGCGTGGCTCTCTGGTATCAAAACACAAATGTGGAGTCTAAAACTTTATCTAATTCCCCCCTGGGATGAAGAACGGCAATGCCCTGCCTGGAAGGTAAGAGATCAAGGGAGTATGGGCTTCAAGACCCTTGGAATTACAATTTGGACTGTGGCAATCTGGTGGCCTTCACATGGTAGAGTCTGGAGCTTTAATAAAGTCAGTCCAAGAGACTTTTGGGAAGGAGGAAAGTAATAAACGCAAATTTACTCCAGGCATCATAACCCATAGCACCCAGACAGATGGTTCTCTTCAAACAGAGTAGACCAGGGAATGCTGGCCACTGCATGGTTGCTATTTGTTGCTTGACCTGGATCAATCTTTGACTCTGTGATCACATTTCCCTAATGGGGCATCTTCTCCAGTCTTGTTCCCCAGCAGAACAATACAATGGTGAAATGGTAAAGCCCCTGGCATAATAAAGTACAGCACTGGCAATTCTTGGAAAGGGCAAATTTTGAAACTCATGTACTCTTTTATAGAAGTTCTTGGTGAGCATTGAGCATTGCAAGTACTAGAGAGTCACAGGTTGGCTAAGTCTGAAATAGTACCAATATCTTGTCCTGTTGTCTCTGGCTCTCCTGCTGTCACCATGTCATACTGTGTCATCACCACTTTGCCAACTCCATCTTTTGTAACTGTCCCCATCTTATCCTATTAAATGTACCCATCTTGTCCTATTGCCTCTCGCTACCCAGACTGTCCCCATCTTGCCCTACTGTCTCTCTCTATCCATACTTTCCCCATCTTGCCCTACTGTCTCTATCCATACTGTCCCCATCTTGTCCTACTGTCTCTTTCTATCCATACTGTCCCCATCTTGTCCTACTGACTCTCTTTACCCATACTGTCCCCATCTTGTCCTACTGACTCTCTCTACCTTTACTGTCTCCATCTTGTCCTACAGACTCTCTCTACCTTTACAGTCCCCATCTTGCCCTACTGACTCTCTCTACCTTTACTGTCCCCATCTTGTCCTACTGACTCTCTCTACCTTTACTGTCCCCGTCTTGCCCTACTGACTCTCTCTACCTTTACTGCCCCCATCTTGCCCTACTGACTCTCTCTACCTTTACTGTCCTCATCTTGCCCTACTGACTCTCTTTACCCCTACTGTCTCCATCTTGCCCTACTGACTCTCTCTACCTTTACTGTCCCCATCTTGTCCTACTGACTCTCTACCTTTACTGTCCCCATCTTGCCCTACTGACTCTCTCTACCCATACTCTCTCCATCTTGCCCTACTGACTCTACCTTTACTGTCCCATCTTGCCCTACTGACTCTCTCTACCCATATTGTCCCTATCTTGCCCTACTGACTCTCTCTACCTTTACTGCCCCCATCTTGCCCTACTGACTCTACCTTTACTGTCCCCATCTTGTCCTACTGACTCTCTCTACCTTTACTGTCCCCATCTTGCCTGACTGACTCTCTCTACCTTTACTGTCTCCATCTTGTCCTACTGACTCTCTCTGCCTTTACTGTCCCCATCTTGCCCTTCTGACTCTCTCTACCCATACTCTCTCCATCTAGCCCTACTGGCTCTACCTTTACTGTCCCCATCTTGTCCTACTGACTCTCTCTCTACCTTTACTGTCCCCATCTTGCCCTACTGACTCTACCTTTACTGTCCCCATCTTGCCCTACTGACTCTCTCTACCCATATTGTCCCTATCTTGCCCTACTGACTCTCTTTACCCATACTGTCTCCATCTTGCCCTACTGACTCTCTCTACCTTTACTGCCCCCATCTTGCCCTACTGACTCTACCTTTACTGTCCCCATCTTGTCCTACTGACTCTACCTTTACTGTCCCCATCTTGCCCGACTGACTCTCTCTACCTTTACTGTCTCCATCTTGTCCTACTGACTCTCTCTACCATTACTGTCCCCATCTTGCCCTTCTGACTCTCTCTACCCATACTCTCTTCATCTTGCCCTACTGACTCTACCTTTACTGTCCCCATCTTGCCCTACTGACTCTCTCTACCCATATTGTCCCTATCTTGCCCTACTGACTCTCTCTACCTTTACTGCCCCCATCTTGCCCTACTGACTCTACCTTTACTGTCCCCATCTTGTCCTACTGACTCTCTCTACCTTTACTGTCCCCATCTTGCCCTACTGACTCTCTCTACCTTTACTGTCTCCATCTTGTCCTACTGACTCTCTCTGCCTTTACTGTCCCCATCTTGCCCTTCTGACTCTCTCTACCCATACTCTCTCCATCTTGCCCTACTGACTCTACCTTTACTGTCCCCATCTTGTCCTACTGACTCTCTCTCTACCTTTACTGTCCCCATCTTGCCCTACTGACTCTCTCTACCTTTACTGTCCCCATCTTGCCCTACTGACTCTACCTTTACTGTCCCCATCTTGCCCTACTGACTCTCTCTACCCATATTGTCCCTATCTTGCCCTACTGACTCTCTTTACCCATACTGTCTCCATCTTGCCCTACTGACTCTCTCTACCTTTACTGCCCCCATCTTGCCCTACTGACTCTACCTTTACTGTCCCCATCTTGTCCTACTGACTCTCTCTACCTTTACTGTCTCCATCTTGTCCTACTGACTCTCTCTACCATTACTGTCCCCATCTTGCCCTACAGACTCTGCCTTTACTGTCCCCATCTTGCCCGACTGACTCTCTCTACCTTTACTGTCTCCATCTTGTCCTACTGACTCTCTCTACCATTACTGTCCCCATCTTGCCCTTCTGACTCTCTCTACCCATACTCTCTTCATCTTGCCCTACTGACTCTACCTTTACTGTCCCCATCTTGCCCTACTGACTCTACCTTTACTGTCCCCATCTTGTCCTACTGACTCTCTCTACCTTTACTGTCCCCATCTTGCCCTACTGACTCTCTCTACCTTTACTGCCTCCATCTTGCCCTACTGACTTTCTCTACCCATACTCTCTCCATCTTGCCCTACTGACTCTACCTTTACTGTCCCCATCTTGCCCTACTGACTCTCTCTATCTTTACTGCCTCCATCTTGCCCTACTGACTCTCTCTACCCATACTCTCTCCATCTTGCCCTACTGACTCTCTCTACCTTTACTGTCCCCATCTTGCCCTACTGACTCTCTCTACCTTTACTGTCTCCATCTTGCCCTTCTGACTCTCTTTACCCATACTGTCCCCATCTTGCCCTACTGAGTCTCTCTACCCATACTGTTCCATCTTGCCCTACTGACTCTCTCTACCCATACTCTCTCCATCTTGCCCTACTGACTCTACCTTTACTGTCCCCATCTTGTCTTACTGACTCTCTCTACCTTTACTGTCTCCATCTTGTCCTACTGACTCTCTCTACCTTTACTGTCCCCATCTTGCCCTACTGACTCTCTCTACCTTTACTGCCCCCATCTTGCCCTACTGAGTCTCTCTACCCATACTGTTCCATCTTGCCCTACTGACTCTCTCTACCTTTACTGTCCCCATGTTGTCCTACTGACTCTCTACCCATACTGTTCCCATCTTGCACCAATCCATCTATCTACTCATACTGTCCTCATCTTCCCCCAATCCATCTATCTACCCATACTGTCCCCATCCTGCCCTAATACCTCTATCTACCCATACTGTCCCCATCTTGCCCTATTGACTCTCTTTACCCATACTGTCTCCATCTTGCCATACTGACTCTCTCTACCTTTACTGCCCCCATCTTGTCCTACTGACTCTACCTTTACTGTACCCATCTTGTCCTACTGACTCTCTCTACCCATACTCTCTCCATCTTGCCCTACTGACTCTACCTTTACTGTCCCCATCTTGCCCTATTGACTCTCTTTACCCATACTGTCTGCATCTTGTCCTACTGACTCTCTCTACCTTTACTGTCCCCATCTTGCCCTACTGACTCTACCTTTACTGTACCCATCTTGTCCTACTGACTCTCTCTACCTTTACTGTCTCCATCTTATCCTACTGACTCTCTCTACCCATATTGTCCCTATTTTGCCCTACTGACTCTCTCTACCCATACTCTCTCCATCTTGCCCTACAGACTCTACCTTTACTGTCCCCATCTTGCCCTATTGACTCTCTCTACCTTTACTGACCCCATCTTGTCCTACTGACTCTCTACCCATACTGTCCCCATCTTGCCCCAATCCATCTATCTACCAATATGGCCCCCATCTTACCCTAATACCTCTATCTACCCATATTGTCCCTACCCTGCCTTAAGACCTCTCCCTACCCATACTGCCCAACTTTTCCTATTGACTCTCTCTACCCATACTGTCTCCATCTGGCCCTAATCCATCTATCTACCCATCTACCTATCATCTGCTCCTAATGCAAATATCTACCCATACTTTTCCCCTTCTTGCCCTAATACTGTATATATTCATGGTGGGTGCTTGATATCTATTTGATCTGTGAAGTGAATGATGGGGGTAAAAATACAGCAAATATTTTCAAACGTTTTGGTTTCAATTTTGCAAGTAATTTCTGCCTAATATGGGCAAAACAAGGGGCCAGATATCTTCCAACGTTTGCTCTGTTACATTGTCACCCCATGTTCTCATTTGTACCCACCCCTGCCTGAGGCTTTTTTCTCTTCCCAGAACTTTCATATACAAGTGGTTTGTGCCCCTCTATGGCCTATGTGCCTTTTATTTAAATGCTCCCTTTCAATTAAAAATGCCACAAAGGTCATTGTGGGGAGTCGGGTACAAAGCAGAATTATGTGCATGTTCAGTTTATGGTTTGTGGTCAGGTATTTCTCTATGTTCCTGGCAGAGCTGTAGCAATATCATTATCAACCCCCTCCCTCTGCGCTACTACAGATACTTTGCCTTGATTAGATAACGAGCATTGGGTGCAATAACGACTCCCCTGCGCAATCCCACCCTCCTCTCACTTACTGTACTGCACTTCTGTATATGTCGCCTACTTGCAGCCAATCAATGGGTTTGTGATTGAGGCCCTGTGAGTGTGGGGGGTCTATTAAACAATGCTGCACATAAACCACACATTGAAATATTCAGATATTCTACTATTGTTACTCCTTGAAGCTACAGCCCATGTAGAACTATGGCCCCTTAGTTCATTCCAAGCCTTCTCCATCTTCTGTCCTCCTCCGTTAGCCATGATCTCATCTGTCCCATCTGCTGGGATTCTAACATAATGCTCTCGTGGTCCAGGTATCACAGGTTTCTGCTGATCCTACGACAGTAGAGGATGAGCAGTTTAGTTTGTTGAAGGCTTTTTTGCAGAATTAAGGAGCCCCAGTTATCTGCCTCATTCTGTTATTGATTTCTTACGTTGGTACCATTTGTAGTCACTGACCCAGGATACGGGTCAATCTGTCACTGCTCACAACTTTCTCCATTCTGCTGAGCAGCACCACCTTCTCTATTCTGCCCCTGTCTATGGTATTAGTGTGTAGCCCATCTTCTACACCATCTCTCTCTGTTCTCACCTTCCAGCCTTGGAGACATCTGTAGCCTCTCAGTATTGTGCCCAAGATTCTGTGCCACCAGGGTTATTGGCATCTTTCTCTTTCATGTCTTCAGGGCCACATTGAATAACAGTTACATTGTCCATTTTGGGTACAAAAGACCAAAGGCCATCAAGTTTAACCCCCTTCAAACATATTTGTCTTTATAGACATGCGTTATTCATACCACCAAGCAACACCGTTGAGTAAGGCAGCAGCCTCCCGAATAGATTGCTGGAAACCTCTGAAGATCACAAAGAGATTACAGGAACAGGATCTTTTAAATCTTCATCCTCTGAAGAGGAATTCACAGCAAATAAGAAATAGAAAAGGCGTCATATCCTAAGGGCACTTCCTCAGACTCGGGTAAGAGTTCCTCAGACAACTCTCCTGAGGGACAAAAAGTCTTGTTTGAGACAGAAAAGTAAGGGGAAAAGAATTTTGGACCCATTTGGGACTTGAGTTATTTTTAACAATATGATAAAAGCCGTCATTCCTCCGTATACTTGAGGCTGTTGCTTCTGGCTCTGAGCCCTTCACAAATTTATGAGGTGGACTTAGAATGGGAAAATACTATAACGTAGATCTGAATTGTAACCAGAGTTATTTAATGCCTGGTGGGGACTAAACAATAAAACGGTACTATATGATTTTACTAAGTATGTGTTTCGCTCTTCTTTAATGAAAGTAGATGGTTTAAAGAAATCACATTGGACATACAAGCAATGTTGGCTACAGAGTCAGACCTTGATCAATTCCGGGTACAGCAACTAATAATCCAGTCCTTGCGCAATGTACAATTCAAAATTGCAGATGCAGTAGGTCCATTGTTACTCATCCTGAATAAAGAAGGACAAGAATCCACAAAAAACTCATTCCTTGCAACGGCCAGAGCTGTGTTAATGATAGGCCAAGAGTTCAACCATGTTAAACCATGTAAGAAGAGCTCGTTGGTTCTGCCATCATTGAAGGGGTCCCATACGACAAAATTTGTTGGGGCCCCAGGCCCTGCACCAGACCCCACCCTCCCCACTGGTGGCCAGGACCCCGCTTACAAGTTAAAAAAATTGGTGACCAGGGACCCCCACAAGTTAAAATAAAGCTTTGGTGGCCAGCCCCCCCCCCAGAAAAAAAAAGCACATTTTTGTCATGGCACCCCCATAAAAGTTATAAAAAAAACATTGGTGGCCAGGGGTCCCCATAAATTAAAAAAAAGACCATTGGTGCGACTTAGTGTAACTTACCTTTCAAGTTTTCTTATCTTCTTCAGTGGCTCCAGCAGCTTCTGCTCCTTTCTGTGGCTTTTGCTCACTCAGCGGCTTCTGTTCCCTTTGTAACTTTGTGGATTTAAGGGGGGCCCAGATAATCCAGGAAGCACAATGGTCCCCTTAACACTGAAAAGAAACTGGACCCAGGACAACTGTACCACCTGTGCCCCCCTGATATCAGCCCTGGACCTTGCTCCAGCTTTTATTAAAGAGGGGAAATCATGTTATAAGACTGGAAAAGACCTTCTTTCAACAACAAAATACCCTTTTCTGGAGATGGGGGTGTCCTGACAGAGCTATGGGTGTCCCAAGAATCCTCATAGAGCTTTAAAAGACTTTCTTTGGCCAAAAAGCCCAGTCCACTGGACAAACAACCGACCCAAAGTGGTCTTCAAGTTACAGGAAAATGGTTCCAGGTAAACAAAGTTTTGTAAATTCCCATTTAGAAATGTTACAGCTTTGGCAAATAACAAACCCAGACCAATGGGTTTTAAACAGAATAAAGAGGAGGAAAGGGAAATCTCAGATCGGTGCAGTTCTATAGAAAAGCCTATGTTTGACCGAACCTTTTACAGTTCAGCTGGATCTCTTTCCATTTCCCAAGGCAGATGGTTCTGTTAAAATATCAAAAAAAAACAGAAGGTTTTTTAAAGGGGAACTATTACAAAAAAGAAAATTGAATATTAGCTTCATCATACTGAAATAAGAAACTTTATAATAAAACCTAAATATAATCAAATAAATATTCTGTACTGTCTCTGAAATAATCAAGTTTATCTTCACTATCCCTCTCTCAGCATCTGTTTCTCTTCATTCTGTCTTCATGCAGCAGTTGGGTGTCAGATATTCACTGACAGTTACATCCAATATATCTTATAGGGGGCTCCTTTTGCCTAGAAGATGTATTAGAGCTCACTCTATTAAACTCACCAGACATCATGTCTCTCTACATGCAGGATTTGTGCAAAAGGCAGTTATTTTGTTACATTTTGTTTGTACTGGAATCAGTTATTTGAGTGAGCTCTAATTCATCTGCTAGGCAAAAGTCCTGTCCTGGTTGGGTATCAGTGGAATACCCACAAAGCGGTTGGGTTTTGGGAAGTTCACGTGTGACCCATCTGGGTAACACCCCGCTAAAGTGCAGGACTGATTCCCTCCCCTGTGGTGTAGGCAGAGTGACATCATTTCTGGTCTGTGGTGACATCACTTTTGGTTTCACAGGTTCCCAGGTTGGAAGGTAAGTTAACTCTATAGAGCTTGGGTCGGGTAGCAGTCAGGTCAGGCAGGGGCTTGTGTTTGGTGGCGGGTGAAGGTTGGCTTTGGGGTCAGCAAGTCTGGGTTGGGCACAGGTCCTTCCAAATGCAGGACTCTATGACATGCCATATACATTCCCAGAGAGCTAAACAAATAAGCTGAAGCTTTATCACTTCAAAAAATAAAGTCTCACTAAAAAAAATAGAATCAGAACGAGGAGAAAGATCAGTAGATTTCTTTGCATTTTAGACATCAGCTTAAACAACAGCTTAACCTGGACAAGCAAAGCATGGAGACTGGATGCACTTAACTTGGACAGGCTTAACCTATTTTTCCCCCTCCATCTATTCTCCCAAATGTTTTCTAACAAATGGAGGGAGTCCTGGTGTATCCAGTTTGGCCAAGCAAACCATGGTTTCCACTAATACAACCCCTAATTTCAGGCAAGAAAGTTCCTTTGGGGTTCACATAGAACTGTTTTCAGGGTACCCAGGAGAAGCTGAAGAACCTACCAACACTGATGTGGATTGCAGCTCCAGTTTCTTATACCAGAACCCATGAAACAGTCTACCGTAAAACTACTAACCCTTTTCCTTAGATCTAGAACATGTTAAAATAAATAAGACTTGGACGTACCCTCAGACTCACATGTAGATTTCCCTCACTCGCCATTAGATGTTTTAGCATTTAAGTTTCAACTAGGGATGCACCGAATCCACTATTTTGGATGTGGCTGAACCCCCAAATCCTTCACAAAAGATTCGGCTGAATACCTAACTGGATCTAAATTTTCATAGGAGTGGGAAGGGGAAAACATTTTTTACTTTCTTGTGTTGTGACAAAAAGTTATGCAGTTTCCCTCCCCGTCCCTATGATTTGGTTCAGCTGGGCAGAAATATTTGGCCGAATCCAAATCCTGATGAAAATGGCTGAATACTGGTCAAATCCCGAACCGAATCCTGGATTTGGTGCATCCCTAGTTTCATCAAGGAGCAGGTACTAATACTCTAAAAATCATACGGCACTAAATGTCTTAATTCCACAGGCAATAAATGTTACTAAGATTAATCAGAGGGGCTGGTGTATCAAGACCAGTTGGCCTAAATATGATAATAATTGGGACACAGAACCTCTATGTTAATATCAATCTACGATAGAGAATGTGGAATTAAGAAGCTTTAGCAAGTCTCTTGGCATTAGCTGGAGCAGCAAGAGGAGCTGAACTCCATTTATTCACATTGCCCATAGCCATCTTCAACCCCAGCTGGTTAGCACATTAGCCTTAAGGGTAGAACAAAAACTCTAATTGATGAATCATTTCCAGTTGAAATTAATTTAAGAGATCCTTAATCCATCCTTATTACTATTATTATTATTGTTAACATGTATTTTTAGAGTGCCAATATGTGCATTGTATCAGCTTTGTCCAACTACTTAGAAAAATCTAGGGAAGTGAGAGGTGATACATCACTCGTCAGGGATAGGTAGGGCCACTGAAACGGAGGTGGGAAGATGAGAAAAGGACAGGATCAGGGTCATGAGGGTGAAGAGTCAGGAACAGGACTGGAGTGTAGAGAACTTGATGGAATGAAGCAGATGGAAGATAAAAACAGGACAGGAGGAGAACAATGGCAAGGAACGGAGCAGACAGACTGGACGGTGCAGGTCTAGAATCAAATCAGGACTAGACAGGACAGACTGGAGCAGGACCAGGATAGAAACCAGGCAAGGCCAGAGCAGGGAACCAGAGCTAGAGTCCATGTCTCAATGCTCAGTGTAGACCAATGCTCTGTGTAGGCACTGGTGGTGAGTAGGGCTCGTTTTATTTAGGGCAGTGTCATTCCTGATTGGCTGACCCAAAGCCAGCAATTAGTCTGCTGCTGGGAATAGACTCAAAAGGCCAACTGAGAGGTAAAGCACAAACCTTCTAGCTGCTCACCTGGTCCAATGGTTACATTGTAAAGACAGAAACCCAAAGGTCCCTGGTGCAAATCCCAGCAGAAGCCTACATTACTCATGACAACAAGAAATCTTTTTCATTCTGCTAAAATAAATACAATTAGCGTGTGGATCGTGTGTACTATGAGCCAGACCTCAAGTAATGCTACATACTCAAAGGGCCTAAGATCTGCTACAACTTCAAAAGCCGCATCAAAGGGTCTATCACTGCACATTCTACTCAAAGCAGCTCGATGGTCTTCTCGGAGGACATTTTCTAGATAATAGAGAACAGGACAGGCTCAATGTTCTACATACAACCACCAGGTGAGCTATTCTGCCCCAAAGCTGTTGCTAAGTGACATCCTCCTGAGGAACAAAGAGGAGTTTGCAGGAACCTATCATCTGCCAAATCCATTAGTTCTAGGGACCTGTCTACAGCGACCATCCCACCCACCCAAGTTGACTGGTGGATTTAAATAATCATCACAAAAATATTACTTATTTTACTATATTTTATTATATCCAAATATCTTTCCTTCTCTCTACAGAATTCAACAAACCAGCAAAGGTGGACAATGTAGAAGATATTTCATTTGAAAAAGATTATCTTTCATCTGCAGTTTTATCTCATTAACAAATGACAAAATATCTCAGAGCAATTACAGTTATCAGATGTCAGTAATAGGGAGACATTTGTTACAATTGCAAACGTCTTACTACAAAGATTCTCTCCTTATCTCTTACTCTCAGGAGACCTTATCAGTTCTTAAACAATCCATGTTACAATAAAGCAACGATAAAAACTTAACTGACAGAATGTGTTTCCTCAGACGTATTTCTTGAAGATCAAGACAAATGTGAAAAAAATTAATAATAATAAAAATAATATTAAAAAGAAATATACGAAAGGAAAACCATCACCAATCTGTTCTTTCCAGAACCTTCAGAGGATTCAGAGCGATTTATTCGGGAGGCCAAAACCCAACAATTGACCTATTTGCCCATCATTATTGCCTAGAACAAAAGGACTTTGCAGATCATAAATTCCTGTAAGTCCCTCTTTATTATTCATACAGACATAGTAACATAGTAAGTGAGGTTGAAAAAAGACACACGTCCATCAAGTTGAACCTTAAGTCTATATATAACCTGCCTAACTGTCAGTTGATCCAGAGGAAGACAAAAAACCCATCTGAAGTCTCTCCAATTTGCCTCAGAGGGGGAAAAATTCCTTCCTGACTCCAAAATGGCAATGGGACCAGTCCCTGGATCAACTTGTACTATGAGCTATCTCCCATATCCCTGTATTCCCTCACTTGCTAAACACCATCCAACCCCTTCTTATACCTATCTAATGTATCAGCCTGTACCCCTGATTCACTTCCCAGCTCTCCCTGTAACACCCCTTTCCCTCCTCTAATCTCATTGGCTCCCTCCTGTCTGCTGGGAGGAGCTACTGGTGAATAAAGCATCCGACCCTTCCTTGTATCTATCTAATGTATCAGCCTGTACCACTGATTCAGGGAGACAATTCCACATCTTCACAGCTCTCACTGTAACAAACCCCTTCCCAATATTTAGGCGGAACCTCTTTTCTTCTAATCGGAATGGGTGACCTTGTGTCAGCTGGAAAGACTTACTGGTAAATAAATCATTAGAGAGATTATTATATGATCCTCTTATATATTTATACATAGTTATCATATCTCCCCTTAAGCGCCTCTTCTCCAGAGTGAACATCCCCAATTTGGCCAGTCTTTCCTCATAGCTAAGATTTTCCCTTTACCAGCTTAGTTGCCCTTCTCTGTCCCCTCTCTAATACAATAATGTCCTGTTTGAGTGATGGAGACCAAAACTGTAGGGCATATTCTAGATGGGGCCTTACCAGTGCTCTATACAGTGGGACCCCCTCCTCCCGTGACTCTCTGCCCCATTTAATACAAGTCAAGACCTTATTTGCCCTTGATGCTGCTGACTGGCATTACTTGCTACAGACAAGTTTATTATCTACAAGGACTCCAAGCTCCGTCTCCATTATGGATTTGCCTAGTGCAGTCCCATTAAGGGTATAAGTGGATATTGTTACATCCCAGGTGCAGGACTTTACATTTATCAACATTGAATCTCATTTGCCACTTAGCTGCCCAGATTGCCAGTTAGTCAAGATCCTGTTGCAAGTGCCACATCCTGGATGGAATTAATTGGGCTGATAGTTTTGTCTCATCTGCAAACACTGATACATTACTTACAATCCCCTCCCCTAAGTCATTAATGAACAAGTTAAATAAAAGTGGCCCCAATACTGAGCCCTGGGGGACCCCACTAAGAACCTTACTCCAAGTAGAGAATGTCCCACTAACAACCACCCTCTGTACCCGATCCTGTAGCCAGTTTCCTATCCATGTGCAAACGACTACATTAAGCCCAACAGACCTTAGTTTAGAAAGCAGTCGTTTGTGGGGCACAGTATCAAACGCTTTGGTAAAATCCAAATAGATCACATAAAAAGTAAAAATAAAGTGCCACACTCACACTAATCCACTGTTTGAAGTGTTGGATGCAGGCTGTAATCCTCTCTGCAGAGGTTGAATCCACACAAAAATAATTGCAGCAGCAGCACTCCTATCCTTGATTTAGACTTTTATTGTGCAAAAACACGGCAACGTTTCAGGCTATACCAGCCCTTTATCAAGCCCTTATCAATTATTTTCATCCAAATAGATCACATCTACTGCCCCCCACTGTCCAGCATCTTACTTACCTCATCATAAAATGCAATCAAATTAGTCTGACATGACCTATCCTTCATAAAGCCATGCTGATTGTTGCTCATAATGCCATTCACTAGGACAAAATTCTTAATGTGATCCCTTAACAAGCCTTCAAATAATTTGCCCACCACAGATGTCAGACTTACTGGCCTATAATTGCCAGGCTGAGATCGCAATCCCTTTTTAAATATTGGAATAACATCAGCTTTTCTCCAATCCATAGGCACCATACCAGATGACAGTGAATCTGAGAAAATCAGAAATAAGGGCTGGTCTAAAACTGAACTAAGCTCTCTTTTGCCCAGTCAAAATCTCTACCCAGAGGGATTCTACACCCTCACCAGTGGCAGCTATTGTTATTTCTTTAGCGCATGGCTTTAATTCAGGCTTTTCATACAAACACACTCCTCCACCCGCTATTTAATCCCCCTGTCCCTCCTAGTTTTTAGCACATGCAGTGTCAGACTGGAGGGTCCAAGGCCCACTGGGGCTTCCAACACGGTGTCCCCACCACCCCCCTCTGGGCCCCACTGCCCCAGCCACAACCCCATTTAGACCCCCTGTGCTGCCGCTCATACATGTTCTCTCAATGTGGACAGTGAGGAAGAAGATCAGGGGGCAGCAGGGGCCCAAACAGGCAGAGAACAGAAGCAGGTCTGGAGACTACAAGGACTGGGCCCACCGGGTTTTTACCTGTATCCCACCCTGAGCTCATACAATGATCTGCCGCCCCATCAGGGCAGATTTGTTTAGCCCATTCCCTCTCTATGTTATTCCTCTTCTCTTTAAACCTACGCATTGACCTAATACACATTATGTCTGTATTGTTATTATTATTATTATTATTATTATTATTATTATTATTATTGTTATTATTATTATTATTAGTATTATTATTGTTATTATTATTATTATGTCTGTATAGTTATTATTATTATTGTTGTTGTTGTTGTTATTGTTGTTATTGTTGTTATTATTATTATTATATCTGTATTGTTATTATTATTATTATTATTGTTATTATTATTATTATTATTGTTGTTGTTGTTGTTGTTATTATTATTATTATGTCTGTATTATTATTGTTATTGTTATTATTATTATTATTATTATTATGTCTGTATTGTTACATGGGAGGTTCTGTCCGTTCTGGTTCATAAATGGAAATTCTTCCTCTGAACTTAAAGGAATAAAGTGTCTGTGTTGGGCTCAGTGGGGCTGAATAGAATAATGGCTGCTCAGAAGATTCACATGTTGGGATATTGTTTCAGTTGGAATAGAGAGATTTCCCATTCTAGAACCTGCTCCTTTCCTGGGTGTTGGGGGATATAATTACATTTTAAATTGCTTATTAATTTGCTTTTCTCTTGTCTCTCTGGTGTCCCACCCTCGGTATTCTGCTCTACACAGTCTCCTGCCCTTGTGCTCAGTTATAAGATAAATATATTTGTATATAATACACAAAAGCCATGAATATCCTGTAAATTATATCCTTATAAACGGTGAGTTCTGATGTCATCAGTTATAAACGGTGAGTTCTGATGTCATTTCTGTCACATGACTCACTGAAACTTGTGTATTATAATAAATAAAGTAGCCCCAGTTGTAAAATATGAGGATATTAGAAGTGGACCAGTGGTTAATACTTGTATTATACTGAGCGCTAACGAGAAGTTATACTGAAGTCCTTGGGGCTGGAGAGAGTCTTTCTGGTACTTATTGTTACTGTTTGTTCCCAGGATTTATGAGCAGCTCCCGGAAGTGAAGAAAAGACGAGAGGAAGAGAAGAGGAAACGGGAGAATCAGTCCTATCGACTTGTGCAGACAAATAATATCGGGACATATTTCCTGTTAAATAATAAAAGCAGGGGCAGCGTCTGTAGCAGAGGTTTATGGTACAAATTAACCTGCAGAATCTCCCGTTCGTTTCTCTAATGTTTGTGGCACTAGGACCCCTAAAGGAGAACTAAACCCAAACAAACAATTAGACTAGAAAGGCAACACCTTCTTTTTTGAGACAATTGTATGAAAATGAACAGGCACAGGGGGTGAGGGATGTTGGGGCTCAGGGAGGGGGTAAGAGGGTTATTTGGGGGCCAGGGGGTGGTGGGGGCCCCAAGGCAGCAGCCCCCCAGTCCGACGCTGGCTGGGAGTTAATCTTGTTTGTGCCCCCTTTGCCTCCAGGATCAGGAAATTGTATATTTTGAGTTAGGTATTTTGATCTGTTATCTGGACCCGTTATCCATAAAGCTCCTAATTACGGAACTCAATAGACTCAATTTTAATTAAATAATTCAAGTTTTAAAAAAACTGATTTCCTACTAATAATGATTTTCTAGTAGACTTAAGGTAGGAAGATCCAAATTACAGAAAAATCAGTTATCCAGAAAACCCCAGGTCCCGAGCATTCTGGATAACTGGTCCCGCACCTGTATAGGTTTTCCATGTTTTTCCCTTTTATTGTATATTAATATTGTTATATTGTCATATTTTACTGTATATTCACTGTTATAACTTTTATAATATAAATTAAAAAACATTGATTAAGTTTTGTCCTTGATGTTCTGAGTAAATAAATGTGTGCTTTAACCCTCTGCGTGCTGAGTGGAAACGCTGGGCTGTTTCTATGTGTGTTAACCCTTTGTTGGCTGTGCAACCGTGTGTGTTAGTTGTGTAACAGATTGAGGTGGCAGCAAGGTTTGTGGCTATTGTGGGTGTCGGTTGAAGTTTGGGGTGCTGTGCGTTAGTCTAACCTGTGGGCAGGGGGGAGTCAGACCCATCACAATAATATACAAATATATTAAATATTCACTTCGATTAATTACTGAGTTTTCCCTTAAATCTCCAAAATGCTTCGCACGCATTTATAAACTGGTCCATGAAAGTTGCACAAAATAAATAATTTGAGCAAACAGCTTAAAAAAACTAGAAGGAATATTGGGTGGAATTAGAAGACTCGTAGGGGAGGGATTGATAGTCTGTCACTCATGCAGTGGGCGTAGGATTTTATTCGGACACCCCGTATTTAGAAGGTCCGTCTGGGCAAAACCTTCCTGTTTGAATTTTCCAAATGAGGACTTCGAAAATAATGGCATGACAATCAGCCAATTGCTGATCACCACATCACAAGTCCCGCCCCAGATGTCACCAATCCTGCCTCTGTCGCCACTTGCTCCACCCCCTGTCTGTTTTCCAGCCCCAGAAATGGTGGCAACCCTAAATGGGTGGGATTACAACACTGTGATGGGGGTTGAGGGATCTACACGATGGGATCTTCCTGGTGTGAAATGACTGAATTTCTACCCAGTATCACTAAATACAAAGCAAATGTAGACGGGATGTAGAATCTCAGCCTTGTAGGAATGACCATCATAAAGCTTAAAGGACAACCCAACATGAAATGAAACCTAATCCATTAGAACAGACCAGACTAATCCATCTCTTTCATTTTCCTCCGTCCCAAGTCCCTTTCTATTCTGCTGCAAAACTGTCAGTATTGGGACTTGATTGAGATCATGAAGAGCTTCCATGGTGCTCCAGTAGAAGACATACACCCCGCCCAATAGACAGACAGTTCTCTTGATCAAACAAATCATTTTATTGGAAGAGCAGCTGCAGAGGAACAAAGCATTTATTTAACTGTATATTGCCTTAGAATGAATAGCATAAGCATTATTTGCTCAAACACCATCTTCTCCCGCCCGACAGAGTAAATCATTGCGCAGCTTCTGCCGGACTGACCCATTATCCCACCAGACAGAAAGTTGCACCCCCTGTGGGATTTGCCCCTGATACCCCAGGAGACATGAAATCACATGCGGGTTCCTCCGTCGTACTCCTCTTGATCCACCATCAGATTATAGTAGGTAACTCCTTGCCAGGTGCCCTGGATGGTAGCCTTGGAGCCACAGTCGGTGATGACTTCTGCGCGGTATGGAACTTCTACAGTGGCTTTCTGGACCGAGGCGACAACGTGTAATTCTTTTCCAGCTTTTATTTGGAAGCTTTTGTGCAGGGAGAATGTAATCTGGGAAAAACAGAGGCACGTGTGGAATTATCATGCAAGTTGACTGTCGGCCAATCACATTCATAGGTGTCACTAGCAATCAGATTAATTCTTCTCAAAATATAACTAATTTTGGGGAACTGGAGGCAAAACTCTCATTTGCCTAGATTGTATTATGGTGAAAATGTGCCGTGGGGCAACGTGGTTAGTACAGTGACTGTAGACAAACTGAAGTGATGGATTCTGGGATTTGAAGTCCTTAAGCAGCTGTGCACCACCCACTATGGAAAGGAAATGGAGCTCGTGGTTGCATGACACTGTGAGCCTAAGGGGAGTGTGTAAATGGTTTTAATGAGCATCACTGTTTCATTTCTGTAGAATCAGATATTTATTTTTGGACTTTCTGGACTTTCAGACATTGTTCATGCACCTTTTCTACATAAGCCCATCTGAATGAATTCATGTTAAAAGGGGCTTTTCCCTTTAAGTTAAACTCCCAGCATCCTTAGCAAGCTGGCACAGAAGCTAATATATGCAGATCAATTATCTTCGTACCTGTCTTTCATTGGTATCTGTGAAGTTCCAGTAATGGGGGATGCTCTTATTGATGGAAACCTTCTCCTCTCCTGTTGGGATATACGGGATTCCATCTGTAAACATGGCGTCTCCTCCAAGTTCTAATTCAGTAGTGAGCCGAAATGCGCTCTTCTCTTGCATGGTCTGATCCAATCTAACACAAAAAGAGATCAGGCTGAATTTATTACATGCATTTACCCATAAGACTGGTATCTCTGCTCTGATTGGCAGACAGCATGGTTGTCTTGGGGAAGAACAGTGATGAACCATTTCTATAGGCTTGGCTCGCTACTCACATGAATGTGCTGTTCAGTTGCTCGTTGCCCTCCAGGTTGTCATAGATTTCTTTCTTCAGAAGTTCCCTGTTCTGCTCCGTTATTTGTCCTGATTCTGGGAAGAACTGGAAATTCTGGATTTTTTGTACAATGTAACCTCTAGTGAAGGCCAGTAATCTATAGATATTATAGCTCCAGCCTAACCATTGGGCATTGGCCACATAACTGACACATGGATTCTGTGGGGCCCTCCCTCTGTAAATATACCCATTTCTCTTATTGACGGCCCACAGGTTTCCATCTGGGCTGAAGCCAATGAAGTGGGTGAGAACGCGCCAACCACCTCTCCCGACTGTGGTACTGGAGGAAAGCCATCTGTCATTTGCCCCTGTCGGTGGAGATCTCCTGACAAGGCGGTCGTCACTGGTAACCGCGTACAGAATGCCTCTTGGGTCAAAAAACAGAGCATCGAAATGCTGCCAACCGCAATTTCCAATTTTTGTAGCAATTTTCCTTCTCCAGGACTGACATTGATTGGTTGGTGGTGGGCCCCTATAAAGCTCCCCGCTGAAGGTGACTGCATAGAGGACCCCATTGGGGTGGAAGAATATAAATTTAAATCTGTTCCAACCACATCTTCCAATCCTGGTGGCAGATCTAAACCAGTCCTGTTTTGCACATGATCGCATATTGCCCACGTAGAGTTCTGCACCCCGGACAGCATAGAGTCTTCCATTAGGACTGAACGCAATGAGTCTGACGTTGTTAAGTTTCCCGAGGTGCCGGGCCCTTCCATCATAGCTATCCAAGCGATACCTGGGTGGGGCCCCAGCTCTGGCAGTGAAATGTTTTCCAATTGCAAACAAAATGGTCCCTGAAATGCAAACACAGTTTTTTAAAAAATAAATAAAAGTATTTTCATTAAACACTGGACCTCATACTCTTTCCTACTGATTAGTCTTGTCCCTGTCCCTTCTCTTTCTGATCAGACTTAATGGACCTCAAGCCTCAGTCCAAATGGGCCCTGTTCTCTCTAACACTCATCAGTGTAACTGGCCAACACCCTCCAAGTACTTGGCACATTCAATGAATCCCAACTAGACTAATTATTATGGTCTGGGAGCCCAGTTATAATAATAAGTATGTGCTAAGCCTATTTATAATGATGAGTAGGTTGGAGGTTGGGACCAAGTCCTTCTGATAAGCAAAATGGATTAGAACAGTGCCCCACGCTCCCTCCCACTGATCAATACACGACCATTCCATGTGCTGATCCGCAGAAGAAGATCAACAAGAAGATGTTTGTCATATTAATAATTGCACATTACACCAGGCCCTGACCCTGTTAGAGCAAGTCATGAGTATAAAGTACAGACCATGAGAACTCAGTAGAGGGTAGGTATCATGTATTCAGAAGAGGGTTTCTAAGAGAGCAGAAGACAAGGAAGCAGAGCTGACCGGCACTCCAACGGATCCACAGGACCAGAGATATTCAGTTAAAAAATATTATTTTTATTAGTAGAAAAATTAAAAATATATCTGCATCTCCATCCACCCTACGCGTTTCGCACCTTTTGGGGTGCTTAGTCATGGGCTCACGAGAAGACCCCATGGTGTTCAAATCAGTTGGATGAAAACATCTCATAGCAACCCATTGCTCATTAGAGCAGTTTGATATCACTGGCAGTGCAGATTGGGGGGGGGCAAACAGAACCCCTAAAGTAACTGGACTTACCGCATGTGTCTGATCGTTGATCTAGTTCTTCACTGCTAGAACATGAACCCACAAGGCACAGAATGAAAAAGAAACCTACAATAGCAGGTGCGCTCTCTAGAGGAACAAAATAGAAGAAAGCATTACTTTAAGAGGGTTTCTATCAGGTCATTGAGTTGGACTCACACAATAAATAACGATGGCACAATAGAGAAGGACAAGAGAGAAGTAAGAGATAAGAAGGCTGACAGTAAGGTAAACTGGTGACACAACAGCAATATCAGGAACCGTAGGATGAGAAGTCAACAGTAGAACAAAAAGACAAGTATGGTTAGACTATGGTTAAATGTCAATACTGGGTCAAGATGAAGATAGGACAAGATGGAGATGGAAACAACCAGGGCTGTTTCTTGTTAGGGAGATGCCTTCAATGCCGTCCCTCTTGCCCCCCATCGCTGACCAGTAACCAATCAGAGACTTGAGGGGGTGGGGCACATGGGTCATAACTGTTGCTTTTGAATCTGAGCTGAATGTTGAGGATCAATTACAAACTCACTGAACAATTATGTCCCATGTGGGCCTCCCTTATAGTCACTGACTAACTCAGAGTTAGAGAGCTGAAAAGCAGGAAGTAGTGTTCTGGCTATTATGTTACACATCCAGTCACTCCAGCCTTTATACATTACATTTTTGGCTAACTAACTATATTAGAAACATTTTTTATTTTGCACAGCCTGTCTATTTACCCAGTTTTTATTTTTATACTGAACTATTCCTTTAAAAGTGAAACTGCAACCATGGGGCAAGATGGTAAGAGTAGGGTAAACTTTCTTCAATATGTAACAAGTGAGGCAAAACACAGATAGTTGGGTGAGATGGAGACAACAGGATAGGACTGAGACTGTAAGGCAAGATGAAGACAGTAGACCAGATGGAGACCATAGGGTACAATTGAGGCAGTAGAGCAAGATGAAGACAATAGGGAAAGATGGAGACAGTAGGGCAAGATGGAGACAGTAGGGCAAGATGGAGACAGTAGGGAAAGATGGAGACAGTAGGGCAAGATGGAGACAGTAGGGAAAGATGGAGACAGTAGGGAAAGATGGAGACAGTAGGGCAAGATGAAGTCAGTAGGGCAAGATGGAGACCATAGGGTAAAATAGAGGCAGTAGAGCAACATGGAGACAGTGGGGCAAAATGGAGACAATAGGACAAGATGGAAACAGTAGGGAAAGATGGAGACAATAGGACATGATGGAAACAGTAGTGCAAGATGGAGACAATAGGGCAAGATGAGACAGTAGGACATGCTAGAGACAGTATAGCAAGATAGAGACAGTAGGGCAAGATGGAGACAGTAGTGCAAGATGGAGACAGTAGGGTCAAATGGAGGCAGTAGAGCAAGGTGGAGACAGTAGTACAAGATGGAGATAGTAGTAAAAGATGATGACGGAAGGGGAAGATGGAGACAGTAGGATAAGATGAAGACAGTCGGGTCAAATGGAGGCAGCAGAGCAAGGTGGCAACAGTAGCACAAAGGGCAGACAGTAGTACAAGATGGAGACAGTAGGGCAAGATGGAGACAGTAAGACAAGATGGAGACAGTAAGACAAGATGGAGACAGTAGTACAAGATTGAGGCAGTAGGACAAGATGAAGACAGTAGCACAAGATGGAGACAGTAGTACAAGATGGAGACAGTAGGACAAGATGGAGACAGTAGTACAAGATGGAGACAGTAGCACAAGATGGAGACAGTAGTACAAGATGGAGACAGTAAGACAAGATAGAGACAGTAGGGAAAGACAGTGAACATAGGGCAAGATGGAAACAGAAACAGAGGGGGCTGATGGAGATAGTGGAGAAGTAAAGAAGACAATAGGACAAGATGGACACACTAGGGTAAAGTGGGCAACAGTTGGGGCAAGATGGAGACACTAAGTCAAGATGGAGACAGTAAGTCAAGATGGAGACAGTTACACATATTAGTGCAACCCACCCTTCAAGGCTAAAGTGGTTATTACAGTACAAACCTTGCGCAAACCAGCAACCGAGAAGTTGGATTTTGTCCTTGAACAACAGCTGATGGGCCAACAATACCAAAAAGCATCTCATTTGATATGATCATGTGACGGCCTTGACAATACATATCTATAATTCTGAGTGATCTTTTAGTAAATCGTTCGTATGGCAGAATTGCAATTGGTCTTCATGCATGAATGATTTCTATTTCTTAAGGTTGCCATACATGGGCAGATATATGTTGCCAATTCAGGTCCTTTAGACTGATTCTGCAGCTTATCTGCCAGTGTATGGGACATTCCAACATCCCCCCCCAACCACTATCTGGACAAAAATTGGACAGATCTCGATCCGGCAGGTTGGATTTTCAGCCTGTTTGAGGACCTTATCAGCTAACTGATGCTGCCCTTGTCCTGACTGCTGGTATTTAAGTCATTGAAATCCAGTCATTTGGCTCTACGATTGGATTACAATGACCACAAAAGCTCACAATCTAAATAAAAGCTTGTATAGACACCAAGCCAATGGTTTCAGGGGGTCAGATCACCCTTGCCCTGACAATTGCTCTGTGTGTTAACTCTCAAGAGTGTATTATTTTGATATAATACACAAAAGCCATGAATATCCTGTAAATTATATCCTTATAAACGGTGAGTAGTGATGTCATCAGTTATAAACGGTGAGTAGTGATGTCATTTCTGTCACATGATTTACTAAAATTTGTGTATTATAATAAATAAAGTTCCCCAGTTGTAAAATATGAGGATATTAGAAGTTACCTCGGAGTTCCATGACCTGTATAAAAACACTCGGCCTTCGGCCTCGTACTTTTATATGGTCATGAAACTCCTCGGTAACTTATAATATCCTTATATTTTACAAGAGGGGCTACTTTATTCACTATTTATCATTCTATCTATCCAGCCCCTCTACTGTTCATCTATCAGCTGTCATTCCAGCCACTGCCTGGTTGGTAGGGTAAGTTGGGCCCTAGCAACCAGATAACAGGTTCATTTCCTGGCTGGAGAGATAAACCATTGAAACAAATACATTATTCATAAAGACCAATGGCAAAATGTCATGAATTAACATTACCTACATCATTCTGGAAGTTCATTTTAAGGTAATATTCCCCTCTAAGATAAAGAGATATATAGCAGCCGTATCACAGTGTATCTACTGTATAACAGATAAATATTCCACCACCCCTACACCCCCGTGAGGAAATAGTAAGTGATGTGTCATTACCTGCCATGGTGAAGCGAGCAGCCAATCACCTCAGTCTCCTGGGCTGGTTGGCTTCTTCCTTCCACGGAGTACAAAGCCCTGTCCTGGTTGCCCTTTTATCTGCTCACACTTTCTCTTTATCTTCTCATCACAGGAAGGGATTGACCAATCACAGGGTGTGGAGCAGTAGAATCATGTGAGGACACAAGTGAAACTGTTGCGTCAATACCTGTAGGGTTCCACTATAATGTCCACTATAATGTCACCTTCCAAGCCATTGAGTGTCTGAGCCAAGCTAATGTGGTTTTGCATTTAAAAGCCCCTCACAGCTGCTTATACCTAAGAATGGACTTGTCTCCTGATCTTCTCCTTGGGGGGCATCTGAAGTCCAGCGGTTACTTATCTCCACAGCTGCCATCAAGTACAGTATAAGGAGAACTGAAGGTTTATATTGTATAAGTCTCCTGCATGTCATACTGTAGCAGTTGTTCTGGATGTTCATGGATGGATCAGCCTGTAGAGCACATAGTGCATTAGGGGTCCCAGTTTCATCACAAACAGAATTAAACACTTCTTTCCAGGACCCCCGGAATGTGTGGCTCTGAAAACACAAATGTAGAGTCTAAAACTTTTTCTAATTCCCCCCTGGGATGAAGAATGGCATTGCCCTGTCTGGAAGGTAAGAGATCAGGGGAGCAGAGTATGGGCTGCAAGACCCTTGGAATTACCAGTTGGTTGGTCTGAACATGGCGTATGAATGTATTATATATTTGTATTTCTATAGTGCTTCTTATGTACCCAGCGCTGAACAGCAGAACAATACATTCCCACAACAAACAGAGTAGAATAGGAAAAGCTGCCCGCTGAGTAGTTGCTATTGGTTACTAGACCTGGAGCAAACTTTGACTCTGTTATTGCATTTGCCTGATGGAGCTTTTCTCCCAGTTTTGTTCCCGGTAAAACAAGAGCCAGAAGAACATGACAAAGGCTGCAAACATGATAAAGGATTCTTGGAAAGAGCAAATAAATTAGTTACATAGTTAATATGGGTTGAAAAAAGTCCATCAAGTCCAACCCCTCCAAATGAAAACCCAGCCCCATATACACCCCCCTCCCTACTGTCACATAAATTCTATATACCCATATCTATACTAACTATAGAGTTTAGTATCACAATAGCCTTTGTATTATGTCTGTCCAAGAAATCCTCCAAGTCCCTCTTATAGTCATTAACTGAATCATCACCCGGCAGTGCATTCCCCAACCTCACTGTCCTCACTGTGATGAACCCCCTACTCTGTTCCTTTAAATGAAACTTCTTTTCCTCTAGTCTGAAGGGGAGGCCTCTGGTACGTGATTCTCTTTATGGGTAAAAAGGTCCCCTGCTATTTGTCTATAATGTCCTCTAATGTACTTGTAAAGTCTAATCATGTCCCCTCACAAGCGCCTTTTTTCCCCCAGAGAAAACAACCCCAACCTTGTCAGTCTCCCCTCATAATTTAACTCTTCCCTCCCTCTAACCAGTTTAGTTGCACTTA
The DNA here is from genome assembly GCF_017654675.1 of Xenopus laevis. NCBI lineage: Eukaryota > Metazoa > Chordata > Amphibia > Anura > Pipidae > Xenopus > Xenopus laevis. The sequence goes on along the minus strand of NC_054372.1, from coordinate 2,861,202 downwards.
GTCTCTGCACTCTCTCCAGCTCATTTATATCCCTCTTAAGGACTGGAGTCCAAAACTGCCCCCATACTCCAGATGAGGCCTCACCAGGGACCTATAAAGAGACACAATTAGGTTTCATCCCTTGAGTTAATGCCCTTTTTTATACAAGAACTTTATTTGCTTTAGTAGCCACAGAATGACACTGCCCAGAATTAGACAACTTGTTATCTACAAAGACCCCAAGATCCTTCTCATTTAAGGAAACTCCCAACACACTGCCATTTAGTGTATAACTTGCATTTATATTATTTTTGTCAAAGTGCATAACCTGCATTTACCAACATTGAACCTCATTTTCCAGTTTGCTGCCCAGTTTTCCAGTTTAGACAAATCACTGTGCAAAGTGGCAGCATCCTGCATGGAACCTATAGTTCTGCACAATTTAGTCTCATCTGCACAAATAGAACCAGTACTTTCAATGGCCACCTCCAGGTCATTAATAAACAAGTTGAAAAGCAAGGGACCTAGTACAGAGCCCTGCGGTACTCCACTAACAACACTGGTCCAATTAGAAAATGTTCCATTTACCACCACTCTTTGTAGTCTATCTTTTAGCCAGTTCTCTATCCAGGTACAAATACTATGTTCCAGGCCAACATTCCTTCATTTAACCAGTAACCTTCTGTGTGGCACTGTATCAAATGCTTTAGCAAATTCTAAGTAAATCACATCCACTGATATCCTAGAATCAAGGTCTCTGCTCACCTTCTCATAAAAAAGAATTGTTAGTCTGGCAAGATCTATTACACATAAAACCATGCTGGAACAACCTCATAGTATACTACGTTTTTACTTTTTTACTATGTGCAGTGATGCCAAGTATCTTATCCCTTAAAACCCCTTCATACCACTGACATCAAATTAACTGGCCTATAGTCTACCCAAGCTTCCCATAAATCTCAAGTTCACCCCCAACCACTCCTCCAACCATTCTTTCCCCTAGCACAGTGGACCCCCTTCCATTGAGGTGCAAACCGTCACAACTGTATAGGATGTACCCCAAGGAAAAAATCAACCCAAACCCTTCCTTCCTACACCAAGACTTGAGCCAGGCATTTAGCTCCCTAAGCTCCCGCTGTTTTCCTAAACTTGCAGGTGGCACAGGCAAAATTTCAGAAAAAATAACATTGGAAGACTTTTCCTTGATCTTAGAGCCTAGATCCCTGAACTCACTCTTTAAGGACTTCCATCTACCATTTACAGTATTTTGTCATTAGTACTGATATGCCCAGCCCCACCCAACAATTTGTCTACCCAATCAACCACATGCTGAACCCTGGCACCAGGCAGACAGCAAACTGTTTGGTTATAGCGATCTGGATGACAAATTCCCCTATCCACTTTCCTAATAATTGAGTCCCCTACAACCACAATCTGCTTAGACTCTACTCTCCTCCCCACCACTACTAGAGAGGCTGCTCTCCCGGCTGTTAGAGAGATCAACCCCATCTGGAATTGGCAATCCAGAGTTCACACTCCCATCTTCCTCACACAATCTGGCAAATCTGTTGTGATGTATGAACCCCGCCATTTTCCTTTTGCCCACATTAGATTGCCCAGCTAACTGCCTCATCATGGCCTCCTCTGAAGATTGTCAATCAACCGCAGTGTTGCAATTTCTTGCTCTAGTGACTCCTACTCCAGCCTCCAAAGTGAAGTGGCAATTTGCTAACAACCGCCACAGAGATAAGCAGTTTGAAACTCTTGCTCCAACTCTGTATACATGAGGCAAACTTTGCACTGGGTCAGACCTTCAATCTTGATAGCAATAATTATCACAGTTAGAGGTCAAAAAACAGAAACAGAAAACTTAAAATATATAGTGAATAAAGTACCCCCTCTTGTAAAATATAAGGATATTATAAGTTACCGAGGAGTTTCATGACCATATAAAAGTACGAGGCCGAAGGCCGAGTGTTTTTATACAGGTAATGGAACTCCGAGGTAACTTATAATACCCTCATATTCTGCAACTGGGGGAACTTTATTTATTATAATACACAAGTTTTAGGGAGTCATGTGACAGAAATGACATCAGAACTCACCGTTTATAACTGATGACATCAGAACTCACCATTTATAAGGATATAATTTACAGGATATTCATGGCTTTTGTGTATTATATACAAATATACCTTATTTCAACCTTCTTTAGTTTGAAACTCCTGTGCTTGTAACTCTACTTATAGAACTCCCACTTAAACTCCTATATATGTAACTCTACTTATAGAGCTCCCACTTAAACTTCTGTGTTTATAACTCCACTTATAGGTCTCCCACCAAACTCCTGTGTTTGTAATTCCACTTATAGAGCTCCCACTTAAAATCCTGTGTTTATAACTCCACTTACAGAGCTCCCACTGAAACCCCTGTTTCTAACTCCACTTATAGAGCTCACACTTAAACTCCTTTGTTTGTAACTCCACTTATGGATCTCCCACTTAAACTCCTGTGTTTGTAACTCCACTTATAGAGCTCCCACTTAAACTCCTGTTTTGTAAATCCACTTATAGGGGCAAATTCACTATGCGCTGAAGCGCCTAACGCTAGCGTCAATTCGCTAGCGTTGGTCATTTCCGTTACTTCGCAAATTCACTAACGAACGCTGGCGTAAGACGGAGCTCTATAAGTGGAATTACAAACACATGAGTTTAAGTGGGAGCTCTATAAGTGGAGTTACAAAAACAGGAGTTGACATGGAAGCTCTATGCAAATTCACTAAGATTCGTATAGTTAAGTTGCCATGAGTCAGGAAATGTAGGGGGGAAGGAGGGGAGCCCCAAAAAGATTTTCGATCTTTTTCAGCCTATCACCCATAATGTAGAAAACACGCCAGCGTGTTTTGGGACTTAGAAAAAATTTTGCCTTTTTTTGAAACAATCCCTATCTACTCTATTGCGCTTCGCCTGGTCTGAGGTGGCGAAGGAAGTCTAGCGTAAAAGGTAGCGTTCAGTACACTGCGCAAGTTATTGAATTTGCGTAGTTACGTCGCTAGCGAAACTTCGCCAGGCGTAAGGGTGCGAAGTAACACTAGCGAAACTACGCCAGCGTTCGTTAGTGAATTTGCGCAGTAACGAAAATGACAAACGCTAGCGAAGTAACGCTAGCGTTCGGCGCTTCGGCGCTTAGTGAATTTGCCCCTAAAACTCTCAGTCAGGGAACTGCTGGGAATGAACAGACTGTGAAAATTTTCTTGAAATACTTTGCAAAAGATCCGCTTGTTGCACCTGCCCTGAAACTGGTCAGTTACTTAAAGGATCCAATCCCTGTGCTGGTTTCTTGCCAGTGACTCTACAATTTGAATCAAATATCTGACTTTTACATTGTGAATAAGGGAACTGCTATACTTGGAAGGGATCTCTTTGCTGCATTAAACCTACAATTAGTTGATGGTCTCATTACTACAGCACCAGTGCCTGACACACAGCCAGTGTCTAAAGTTTCACCACAAAGTAACACTTCACTGGGCTGTGCAAAGAACATTGTACACAAGAGACCAGAGTAAAACCAGTACCATTCCCTGATCCAGCATGGGAAAAACTTGCTATTGATATTGTCGGTCGTTTTACAGATGCTCCTATAGTCTGTAGATTTGCTATAGCCTTGATAGACTATTACAGTAAATGGCCTGAAATTGCATTTGTTTCTCATATAACATCAGCTACAGTAATACCATTTCTGTCTACAGTCTTCAGCAGAGAAGGTAATCCAAAGGAGTTAATATCAGACAACGGACCACAGTTTGTCTCATCTGAGTTTGAATCCTTTCTGAGAGAGAGGAATATTGTGCATAGGAAATCTTCAGTGTATTACCCACAAGCAAATGGAGAAATCGAGCGATTCAACAGAAGTCTGAAAGAAGCACTACAGACAGCAAATCTTACTGGGAAATCTTGGAAAGTATTTACAACAGAGTTCCTACAGAACTACAGAGCAACGCGCCATGCAACAACCAAATCATCTCCAGCTGAATTATTACATGGCAGACAGATGCGCACTAAGTTACATGTTGCAGACATCAAACTTCCACTAAATACTGTGCCTACAAAATCATCTACTGCTGACATTGTGAAACGTCACCAAGCCAAATGCAAAGCTTATACAGACAGAAAACGTGGTGCCAGAGAAGTGCACTTTCAGCCTGGATCTTTAGTCAGAATTTAGAAACCAGGAATACTGAAACAAGGACAATCTAAATTTACTACACCACTTGAAGTGAGACGCCAGCGAGGACCATACACATATGAACTGTCTGATGGACGCATATAGAATGCAAGTCGCCTTGCTCCTGTTAGATATGACTTTGGAGAAGCTCCATTTGATGAAGGACATTTTCCTACTCCTGATGTCAACTGCAATAGGCCTGAAGAAAGTGAACCTATAAGGCGAACTGAGAGAATCACAAAACTACCTGCATGGACCAAGGACTTTGTAATGTGAAGAATGTATGATATTGTTTTAAAATGCATACTGTTTAATTGTTGCTGTTTATTATAGTTGTCCAAATGCTTTCCTACTATAGGGGGAATATGTGGTGTTTATACAAATGGCCTGTAGATGTCACTGTGCCCAGACTTATACTGTACATACTTGTCAGCTTAAAAGTGAAAGTTACTGTTGTGTAATGGCTGCATGAGAGCCTGCTAATAAAGCACTGTTATACTCTACTCATCAACTCAACTTTATGATCATAACTTTGTAACTAAAAACCCCTGTTTTGTAAACTTACTTTTGAGACAGGGGCCCAGGGAATGTGCTTTAAAACTAGCACTTCCTTTATACTTAAATATACTATTACTTAGCCTTTAGAGTGCTTCCACACCCCTATTTTGTACATTGTATTGTTGCCAGAAGCTGTGGCTGAGCTTCATGTGGTTTTTTAATAGCACCCCATATCCCCCCTTAAACTAATGGAGCCCTATACTTTTAAAAATGAAATTCCTCTCCCTTAAAAGCCGCATTCTGGCGGGGGAGGATAGATCCTTTTCACTGAAACCAAGGTTATACTCTACTCATCCTAGGCTACCCTAAACATAACAGCTAACCCGCTAGCACCCGCCTTCTGTGATCATGTCACAAAAGGGTCAGTATCATAGAAACAATTTAAGGCTCCAGAAATCATTTAACCCATCTGGAGTTTGGGTATTTGGCCTTTTGATCCATTTATCTTCAGCCTATAACAACGTTTTGTGTCTATCACCACCTCTTTTATCAGCAGCAACCTAAGCTCTATAGGGCTGTTGGTAAACATAATATTTCCTCGATGTTCATGAATTCTTCTTTTGGCCCCTCTTTTGGTCTGGCCAACACAGCCCATAGCACAGGGGCATTTCAGTAAATACACAACATACATTAAATTACAGGCATCCCCTATTAATGTTAATCTCATGACCCTTGTGGAGTGGTTAATCTTTGAACAGTTGATGATTGAGGAGCAGCAATTGCCCCCTAGACAAGCGTTCCTCCCATACTTGGGTTTGCCCATAAATTTTTGTTTCTGTGCCTCATATCAGAGCGGCAGAGCATCTCTTTTAATCTACGGCCCCATTTATAGCAGAACAAAGGTGGCTATGTGAACGTGAATCTGCCTGTCTGATTGGATTAATTAACTGATTTTAATCACTTTTTTCATTTTGCCACTATGTTGGTTAAATGTGGATACAAAATGTATTCTGATGATATTTTTAGCCAATAGGCAATCATGCTGGAGATGTTCAACCTCCTTATTTGTCAGTTCAGCTCTGTATCCATAAAGTGCATTGTAAGAACAATAGTGGCCTCTATAAAACTTACAGGCCTAGACAATATTATTTTCGCTCTCCACTCACTTTGCCTCAAGCAGCAGCAGCCAGTTACTGGGGGGGGGGCAGCAAAAAGTTGCCTCATGTAACTTTAAGAGTTGAATTTCTGGGTTATAACCTGCTAGTGCTAATGTAGAGAGGGCTATTGCTCTCATTGCACTAGTGATGTGCCCCCCCCCATTGACTTGGCCAGACGCTAGTGGGGGGGGCAATAATGGATTGCCCCTTGGGTACTGCACGTTTTCAGGGCCACCCACCCTCTCCAGAGCCCATCCACTCCACTGATGGCCAGGGCAGCCCGTACAAGTTAAAAGAAATCATTGGTGGCCAGGGCCCCTTACAAGTTAAAGGAACCATTAGTGGACAGCCCCCCCATGTTGAAAAATAAACCATTGGTGGCCAGGGAATAGCTACTGTTGGTGGCCAGGTATTCAGTGGGACTTACCTTTACATTTCTACATTTCATCCTCTTCAGTGAGCAGTTTTCTACCTTCTTTTCAGGCTTCTTCATTCTTCTCCATTGCAGTTTTCTTTGTTTTTTCTGTCACTGCCTCTTCGTTCTTTTCCTGAGCTTCTTCTACAGCAGAGCTGGGCCCCCCCTTAGAACTAGAATCCACCGGGCCCTGGGTCATAGTCACCCCCGTGCCCCCCTGATGGAGTCCCTGCACATTTTACTTTAGGATTATGAAAGCTGTTGGCAGGCAAAAGATTATTAATTTCTATAGATTTCCTATAGAGGCCAGTGTGTAAATTACCCTTATTTATTCTAAACTTAACATTGAGAAAATGAAGTTCGCTAATGAGTAAATTGAGTCGTTTTGTGGCTCGTATTGGCCTCCCTCATTGTGTTTTCAAATTGTTAAGTGGGGCCATTCCGAAGCAGGAGGATCTCATCCACAAATCTACTATAGATCTGCAGTAGGGGGTCTTTGTCCAAAAAGAAATCTTTTTCCAAGTAGTTCACAGATAGCAAACGAGGGTGCGACTGTAGAGCCCACTGATGTCCCAATAGTATTTGTTCTCAAATGTAAAGTCATTCTCAAATGTAAACTCATTCTTGGCCACAAACATATTAAGTTGATCAAGGATAAAGAAAATCTTCTGATTGGTCTCTAATAAAACCATGACTATATATGTGAGACTGTAGGATGAACTCTGGTGGGAGTGTCTGTGGGGGGGAGATCTGTCCCTAAGGCTCACAGTCATTTTTATTACTTCATTTTGTAAAAAACGCTCAACAAAAACCGACAATGGTTCCAGTACTGACCCGACAGCTGAAACTATAGGAAAGTGGTAAATCTTTTTTCTTATTTAGGCCTCACAGTGTATGGGGCCCCTATGCAGTACTACGTTGTTTTGTGCCCCTTATTTTATATATTCGTGGTGTCTGTGTGATATTGATTCCTACTTTCCAACTAGTTTCCTTATTTAGGCAAAACAAATGACTCAATATCGACCAACTTTCAGTCTATTGGGCTAAAATGACGCCATGTAGTGACGCGTCTCCCATTTCTCTAGTCCAGAACTGCCAGTGTGTTATTACGCCAGTTGCTTGTGCCCCATTATGCCCAATGTGTCTTTTTTATTTAAAGGGGCTGTTTGCCTTTAAATTAAATGTTAGTATGATGTAGAGAGGGATATTCTGAGACAATTTGCAATTGGTTTTCATTTTTTATTATTTGTGGTTTTTGAATTTATTAGTTTTTTATGGAGCAGCTCTCCAGTTTGCAAACACCTCTTTAATACAAAACAAAGCAGAATTATGTTCATGTTCAGTTTATGGTTTGTGGTCAGGTATTTCTCTATGTTCCTGGCAGAGCTGTAGCAATATCATTATCAACCCCCTCCCTCTGCGCTACTACAGATACTTTGCCTTGATTAGATAACGAGCATTGGGTGCAATAACGACTCCCCTGCGCAATCCCACCCTCCTCTCACTTACTGTACTGCACTCCTGTATATGTCGCCTACTTGCAGCCAATCAATGGGTTTGTGATTGAGGCCCTGTGAGTGTGGGGGGTCTATTAAACAATGCTGCACATAAACCTGCAGAGGGCGCTGTGTGTGCTGGGGGCAAATATAACAAGTTTAAGGGGGATTTCAGGCTGAGTACATTCCACTTGTATTTACCCATGTGGAACTTTATCATGTGATGGTTCAAATAGAAAAGGCTGCTAGTTTGTGTAAAGTAATGATAATGGGGTAATTAGCCAGATATTGACTGGAGCAACAGTACTGCCAGATCAGTTAATGGGAACAAGTTTATAAACTGTTACATGACAATTTTATGGCACAGGTTGTTGAGGAGCCAACCAGAAAAAATGCTATTGTGGATCTCTAATGAGCCAGAACTTATAGCAAATGTGCAAGTCATTGAACCCCTGGGTAATAGTGACCATAATGTTATATCCAGTGTCGGACTGGCCCGGCGGGACACCGGGAAAAAACCCGGTGGGCCCCGAACCTCGTGGGCCCCCGCCGGGCCAGACCCCCGTACATATAGAAATTTTCGCAAAAAAAAAAGTTTTCGCCAATGCGCATCGCCGCTCGCGCATGCGCACGAGAAGTGCCGATCGCGCATGCGCATGGCGGTGTTCTAGCGGCCGAACTCGGTGCGGCGCAGTAGGGGGCAGGGGGCCCTGGACCAGCAGTCCCGGTGGGCCCCGGGCCCCCCAGTCCGACCCTGGTTATATCATTTAATGTCTGGTGCAAAAACAAATATATACTGGGGCAACAACAACCATGAAGTTCAGAAAAGCTAATTTTAGTGCCTTGAGGGCTGCCCTACAGAGTATTGATTGGGGCATTAAGTTTTCAAGTCTTCAAGGTGGGCAATATCAGGCTGATCCGATTATGGGCCCTAGGGCCCAACGATTGGATCATAATGAAAGCAATAGGGGTGGACGATCGCGGGACCGCATCAACAAACAGATGTGGCCGCCATCAGATGGACTTTTTACCCCTGCCCGATCAACATGTGCCCGACTCTCAGCCAGATATCATTCGGGGAAGCCCATCAGAGGGCTCAACCCACGGGCCAATAAGCTGCCAACTTGGTCTGTTTGCAGCTTTTATCGGCCTGTGTATGGCCACCTATAGACTTGGCTCTACATATTATACTGGGCTGCTCTCTTTCCCCTGGTCAGGTAGGGACACAGCTTGGACCCGACTGAAAGGACTGATAAAGCAAAGGAGACTTAAATTCCTAAATGTGGCACATAGCGCTGAGCAAAGCCTGGCACTGTATGATTGGGCACAGTGTGCTGGGCAGTAGTACATTATCCATCAGCTTTAGGGGTTCAGTAACTGCACTAAATATATATGTAATGTATAAGGAGCTCAAGAGTCTCACTGACCCCTCGTCCTTCTCTGTAGTCAGATCCAAGCTCTTCTCAGGGGAAAGAGAACAGCCCAGGAGTCAGACTAGACTTATTATTCACCTTCTCAGCCAACACAAATATCCAATGTCAGACTGGACTGTTGGGATCCCGGGAGCTTTCCTGGTGGGCTCTCACCTTATTGGGCCCTAGAATGGATTTTCTATTTAGGTATGAGACAACCACATGGTCTAAATGTTTTCTGTTATATATAATTTCATTCATTGTTTCTTGTCTCTCAACATGTTTACTATGCCTTGTATATTTTCCCTAATATGTAAATACCTTCAAGCCATGGGATGGGGATTTTTGGAGGAGCTTTAGGATTAGTCCAGCCTACCTTTTTCCCATTGACCCCCTTCTCCTTGTTCGTTGTACTATGTGATCAGCCTATGACTAAATGTCCCCTGGTGACACAAAACGCGTCAGGCTTTTTAAAAGAATTATTTTGGAAAATAAATGTGTATTTTTTTTTTAAACATCTAAGGGGGTTGTTCACCTTTTTCCAACTACTTTCTATTTTCTATGACTGTGACTGTTTTTTCCTGAATCCCTGAGTTTAACATAGTAACAAAGTAACTTAGTTTGAAAAAAGACACACGTCCATCAAGTTCAACCTTTTAACTTTTTTTAACCTGCTTAACTGCCAGTTGATAAAGAGGAAGCAAAAAATCCCCATCTGAAGTCTCTCCAATTTGACTCAGAGGGGGGAAAATTCCTTCCTGACTCCAAAATGGAAATGGGACCAGTCCCTGGATCAACTTGTACTATGAGCTATCTCCCATATCCCTGTATTCCCTCACTTGCTAAACACCATCCAACCCCTTCTTATACCTATCTAATGTATCAGCCTGTACCCCTGATTCACTTCCCAGCTCTCCCTGTAACACCCCTTTCCCTCCTCTAATCTCATTGGCTCCCTCCTGTCTGCTGGGAGGAGCTACTGGTGAATAAAGCATCCGACCCTTCCTTGTACCTATCTAATGTATCAGCCTGTACCCCTGATTCACTTCCCAGCTCTCCCTGTAACACCCCTTTCCCTCCTCTAATCTCATTGGCTCCCTCCTGTCTGCTGGGAGGAGCTACTGGTGAATAAAGCATCCGACCCTTCCTTGTACCTATCTAATGTATCAGCCTGTACCACTGATTCACTTCCCAGCTCTCCCTGTAACACCCCTTTCCCTCCTCTAATCTCATTGGCTCCCTCCTGTCTGCTGGGAGGAGCTACTGGTGAATAAAGCATCCGACCCTTCCTTATACCTATCTAATGTATCAGCCTGTACCCCTGATTCACTTCCCAGCTCTCCCTGTAACACCCCTTTCCCTCCTCTAATCTCATTGGCTCCCTCCTGTCTGCTGGGAGGAGCTACTGGTGAATAAAGCATCCGACCCTTCCTTGTACCTATCTAATGTATCAGCCTGTACCACTGATTCACTTCCCAGCTCTCCCTGTAACACCCCTTTCCCTCCTCTAATCTCATTGGCTCCCTCCTGTCTGCTGGGAGGAGCTACTGGTGAATAAAGCATCCGACCCTTCCTTGTACCTATCTAATGTATCAGCCTGTGCCACTGATTCAGGGAGACAATTCCACATCTTCACAGCTCTCACTGTAACAAACCCCTTCCCAATATTTAGCTGGAACCTCTTTTCTTCTAATCGGAATGGGTGACCTTGTGTCAGCTGGAAAGACCTACTGGTAAATAAATCATTAGAGAGATTATTATATGTTCCCCTTATATATTTATACATAGTTATCATATCACCCCTTAAGCGCCTCTTCTCCAGAGTGAACATCCCCAATTTGGCCAGTCTTTCGTCATAGCTAAGATTTTTCCCTTTACCAGCTTAGTTGCCCTTCTCTGTCCCCTCTCTAATACAATAATGTCCTGTTTGAGTGATGGAGACCAAAACTGTAGGGCATATTCTAGATGGGGCCTTACCAGTGCTCTATACAGTGGGACCCCCTCCTCCCGTGACTCTCTGCCCCATTTAATACAAGTCAAGACCTTATTTGCCCTTGATGCTGCTGACTGGCATTGCTTGCTACAGACAAGTTTATTATCTACAAGGACTCCAAGCTCCGTCTCCATTATGGATTTGCCTAGTGCAGTCCCATTAAGGGTATAAGTGGATATTGTTACATCCCAGGTGCAGGACTTTACATTTATCAACATTGAATCTCATTTGCCACTTAGCTGCCCAGATTGCCAGTTAGTCAAGATCCTGTTGCAAGTGCCACATCCTGGATGGAATTAATTGGGCTGATAGTTTTGTGTCATCTGCAAACACTGATACATTACTTACAATCCCCTCCCCTAAGTCATTAATGAACAAGTTAAATAAAAGTGGACCCAATACTGAGCCCTCGGGGACCCCACTAAGAACCTTACTCCAAGTAGAGAATTTCCCATTAACAACCACCCTCTGTACCCGATCCTGTAGCCAGTTTCCTATCCATGTGCAAACGACTTCATTAAGCCCAACAGACCTTAGTTTAGAAAGCAGTCGTTTGTGGGGCACAGTATCAAACGCTTTGGCAAAATCCAAATAGATCACATAAAAAGTAAAAATAAAGTGCCACACTCACACTAATCCACTGTTTGAAGCGTCAGGTGCAGGCTGTAATCCTCTCTGCAGAGGTTGAATCCACAGGAAAATAATTGCAGCGGCAGCACTCCTATCCTTGATTTAGACTTTTATTTGTGCAAAAACACGGCAACGTTTCAGGCTATACCAGCCCTTATCAATTATTTTCATCCAAATAGATCACATCTACTGCCCCCCTACTGTCCAGCATCTTACTTACTTCACCATAAAAATCAATCAAATTCGTCTGACATGACCTATCCTTCATAAAGCCATGCTGATTGTTGCTCATAATGTCATTCATTAGGACAAAATTTTGAATGTGATCCCTTAACAAGCCTTCAAATAATTTGCCCACCACAGATGTCAAGCTTACTGGCCTATAATTGCCAGGCTGAGATCGTAATCCCTTTTTAAATATTGGAATAACATCAGCTTTTCTCCAATCCATAGGCACCATACCAGATGAAAGTGAATCTGAGAAAATCAGAAATAAGGGCTGGTCTAAAACTGAACTAAGCTCTCTTAGAACCCGGGGGTGTATGCCATCAGGCCCTGGAGTCTTGTTTACATTAATTTGTATTAAAGCTTTATGAAACATATCCTGAGTCAGTCACTGACTAGATTGAGCTGAGCCATTAGTGCAGTTATAAAGTGAGCCTGGGAACTCACACTCCTCTATTGTATACACTGAAGAAAAGAACTGATTTAGCACATTTGCCTTTTCTGTATCTGTTACAACCATACTGGTACCATTATTTAATGGAGCAACACTCTCAACCTGCATCTTTTTACTATTAATATATTTAATAAACTTTTTAGGGTTAGTCTTTGACTCCGCTGCAATGCGCTCCTCATTTTCTTTCTTTGCCTTCCGGATTGCTGATTTACAACATTTATTACAGTGTTTATATTCATTAAATGCAGCTTCTGTCCCTACAGATTTGTAGTTATTAAATGCCTTTCTCTTCTTTCCCATTAACATCTTTACCTCTGTATTTAGCCACACAGGATGATTCTTAGAGCTTCTACATTTACAGTAACAGTTTATAAACTTAAGTTTCATTCCAGGCAACTGTTAGACTTGATACAATAGTTACTAATACTCCAGAGATGCTGCTGAGAAATGGATCAACTCAATGTTGTAAAATTGTAACAGTTCAGAGTCTGCACCTGAATTACTGAGCTTCAGACTCAAACACCAGATACACAAACATTACACTTTAAACTTTGATTTTGGAAAAACTGTAAAAGATAATCAAGGGAAAGTAATTGAAAAAAGTCTTTATTTCTGGGGAACAATCTGAAAGCAACTGAACTGAAAAAAGTGTTTGGAAGGTGAACGAGCCCTTTAACACTTCTGATGTTGAACTACATACATTGCAGGCTACATTGATACTTTCCTCTGCTGAAGGTCTGGCCATGTGCACTAGGTCCCACCATGTTCAGGGGTAAGTTTTGGGTAAGTATTTGAACCCCACAACTACTGGTTGGTCTGTTAGTGACTCCCTGCAGAGCTTGAACACTTTTCTATCATTTCCAGGTTCGGCTGGTGATTCACTTAGTGGCAGCAGTGAAGAAGAGAGGAAAGAGTTAGTGTAGGAGGGTGACATGGGGTCAGGGAAATAAGAATAAATGTATTGGCACAGATGAGCAGGACAATCCATTCTATTACACATTCTATTACACAGCTGGGGCCCAGTTGATTTGAGGGCCCCCTTCCCTGCGCACACACACAAGCACCGGATCACTGGGGAGCTGTGCAGCTAAAATGTTGCCCCTAGAGAGAAACCTGTGCCTCACCACAAATCTGGGCCTGACCAGGAAAAAACCCAGTGGGATCTCCAACACTCACAAGCCCCACCAGCCCAAATCCACTCCAACTGTCAGAGCTGCTTCCTTCCTGGTCTCACCCAAACCCGGCCACAGCTTGAATCAGTGCACAGAAAGTATACACATGGGGGGTGTAAGGGCAGAGAGAGTGGGATTTGCCCCAGGTAGCTGGGGTGGGGGAACCATGCGGCAGCCCCGGTGAGACCACAACCCTCCAGTCCAACAATGTCCTCTCCAATTTGCCTCAGATGGGCAGAAATGTTCTAAAAGGCTCCAGAAGGGACAAATATCTCACTATATCTGTATATATCTGTATATATCTTTCTATATCTGTCTCTATCTCTCTATATCTCTATATATCTGTATATATCTCTCTCTATATCTGTATATATCTCTCTATATCTGTATACAGTATTTATCTCTATATCTGTATATATCTCTCTATATCTCTATATATATCTCTATATCTCTATATATCTGTATATATCTCTCTATATCTGTATATATCTCTCTATATCTCTATATATCTCTCTATATCTCTATATATCTGTATATATCTCTCTATATCTGTATTTATCTCTCTATATCTGTATATATATCTCTCTATATCTCTATATATCTCTCTATATCTCTATATATCTCTCTATATCTCTATATATCTCTCTATATCTCTATATATCTCTCTATATATCTCTCTATATCTGTAAATACTGTATCTCTCTATATCTGTATATATCTCTCTATATCTCTATATATTTGTATATATATATCTCTCTATATCTGTCTGTATCTGTCTTTATCTGTATATTTCTCTCTATATCTGCATATATCTGTCTATTATATGTCTATATCAGTCTAATTCTGTAGCAGGACTAGAGGGGGTGAATTGCCACAGCTCACACTACATACAGAGGGGCAGTACTGGGCACATGGGGGCTGATTAGGGGGTAAAAGAAGTTAGGGGAGATGGAGATGGGGCGAGAGAGCAGCTTATCATTCACAATCCCATATAATTATCAGACGGATCCATCTGTTATCTACACTCGCAATGGCCCGGGGTGGTGTAATGTCCCTCTGTTCTGATATATCTCATAACCGCACTCTTCTATCTCCCACATCTCCCCTCCAACTGCTCTCTCAATGGGATGTCCTCACTCTCCATGTTTAACCCTTCACTCAATGGGCAACCCTACTCTTCTTGTTTAACCCTTTACTCTATGGGCAACCCCCCTCTCCATGTTTAACCCTTTACTCTATGGGCAACCCTCCTCTTCTTGTTTAACCCTTTACTGGATGGTTGCATCCATTTCTCCAAACTGTCAGCCCCTCGTTCTCAGTTTAACTCTTTGCAGAACTGTATCTGTATAAGAGACATGGCAGGTAGGAGAAACCAAGAAGCAGGAGAAACAGAGGAGAGGGGGCTTTGCTTGGCCTCACAGTGTCACTTCCAATGTTGCCTTTAGCTTTATATAAACAGCACAATGACAAGAAATCCTGTATCATCAAATCTGCCTGAAAACTGGAATGTAGAGCCCCCTGCAGCAGGTAAAGCCTGACGTGGGTTATTGGAATCTGTCGCTAAACACAATGGGGGTATATTTATCAAAGAGAGAAGTTAGAGATCCCCCCCCAATCCTCTAGAGTGAAATCCCCCCACTCTCCATTCATTTCTATGGGATTTTGAAAGGTGTATTTATCGAACTTTAACTTTCACCCATTGATAAACAATCTTTTATAAGTCCCATAGAAATGAATGGAGAGTGGTGGGATTTCACTCTAGAGGATTTGGGGGATCTCTAACGTCTCTCTTTGATAAATATCCCCCATTAATGATGTGTTTGTGGGGCTTCAGACTTCCCTAGTCATGCAGTGCCCTGTCTCCTCCAGCAGGTGGAGCGTGTGCTCAGAATTCTGTCAAACTCACTATTGGCTGTGGGGCCCAGTACATTTAGCAGATCCAGTACAATATAACATACTAAGCACATAAAATATCGATTTTCAGGGCTCCAACAATAACAACGCCCTATAGCATTACCACAGCTGTCCCATGATGACTGTCCTGTCAGTGCCATTTATCACTATTATACATGAGTAACTGATACTATGGGGCACAACTAAAGTGGAAGCAGACCCTGTGGTTGCAGGGGGGCCCAGCAGGTATAACGGTAGGGTTGCCACCTGGCTGGTAAAAACGTTGCTTGATGCCAATGTTATTTATGGGAAAACCCCACAAAAATATATGTATTTTCTTCTAGAAAAGGTGGCAACCCAATATAGGGGCCCCATGATGCCCTAATTCATTTATAATTTCAATATTGGTGAAACAGGTCAACCTCTAGACATTTAGTGGGCCAGATAAATAATTAGCTGTGGGGACCAGTAATATGTTGTTCTGCCACTGGCTATAGCTGTTATGCTCCAGCTGAATCCTAATGTATTGCCATGTGCCCTGCCCCCAGTGCAACACAAAGACTTCTGTCCATAGGGCCACGTTTATCTGTAGGATAAATCCCCCAGTTCCACCAGGAATTATACTGTGGGGTCAGGAGCTTTCTAAAGGCCTAGGGACCATGGAGTTAGATCACAGGCCAATGGAAAGATATTACTGGCCCATTGCAAAGGGCAGGGGGTGCCAGCAGGCAAGATGGCATGGACTTTAGGGAGGGTGTGCAGTTCATGTTAAAACCTAAATTGCTTTCTGAGAAATAAATCAATGATAAAGGGATCCTTTCATGGGAAAACATGTTTTTTTCTCAAAAGAGCAAACAGATTTTTTTATATTCAATTTTGAAATCTGACATGGGGCTGGACATATTGTCAATTTCCCTGCTGCCCCCAGTCATGTGACTCAACCATAGGTGAAATGGTTAATATTTGTAAGAAAAAAATTAAAACAAATTTATAACACCCACCACATAACTTCACATCTATTGTTTTTATATTATTTCAACAGCAAAAAAACATTATTCTTTTATTAGCTCTGTATAAGGTCACATTATTGCACTCTGCAATTATCAGTGTTTCACATACAGGAGAGAAATAGATGGTTCATTTTAATCAAAAGTAGGGATGCACCGAATCCAGGATTCGGTTCGGGATTCGGCCAGGATTCTGCCTTTTTCAGCAGGATTCGGATTCGGCCAAATCCTTCTGCCCAGCCGAACCGAATCCAAATCCTAATTTGCATATGCAAATTAGGGGCGGAGAGGGAAATCGTGACTTTTTCTCAGAAAACAAGGAAGTAAAAAATGGTTTCCCCTTCCCACCCCTATATTTGCATATGCAAATTAGGGTTCGGATTTGGTTCGGTATTCGGACAAATTTCCAACTCATAGATCCAACGTAATTCCTTCTGTAACAACAATCTATCTGTCTTGCCTCCACGGATACCTAGGTTAACCTTTTCAATGCCAAACATTTTGAAACTACTTAGATTTCCATCATGTGTTTTATTAAAATGTTTGGCCACAGAACTCTTCTGAGATTTACGTCTAGGGGCACATTTACTATTGGTCGAATATCGAGGGTTGATTAACCCTCAATATTCAAACTTTGAAGTAAAATCCTTCGACTTTGAATATCGAAGTCGAAGGATTTACCTAATTTCGTTCGAAGGGTTTTAATCCATTGATCGAACGATTTTCCTTCGATCCAAAAAGCAAGGAAAGCTTATGGGGACCTTCCCCATAGGCTAACATTGGTGCTCAGTAGGTTTTAGGTGGCGAAGTAGGTAGTTGAAGTTTTTTTTAAAGAGACAGTACTTCAACTATCGAATGGTCGAATAGTCTAACGATTTTTAGTTCGAATTGTTCGATTCAAAGTCGATGGTCGAAGTGGCCAAAAAAAAAAAACGTCATCATCATTCACATCAAGAAGTTTTATTGGGGGGGGATATTATAGTGACTGGGGAGGGCATTTATTGATACTCAGTCCTGTCATGTTGCACAGCAGGGGGTGGAGCTCTGTGAGCAGTGTGGGTGTGGCAGGATGGGCCCTTGTTATGGGCATTACAGTGTGTATATCTATAGTATATTGTGAGTAGGTGTGAATTCTCTCACCTATTGTCCTGCCAAGCAGCAGCGCTCTACAATAGACCTTCATGAGACACTCTCATCTAATTAAACAGCTCACTGAAATCAATGTGCCATGTTTAACAAATTAGATTTTTAACATATAGCCAGTGATTAATCCTTATTGGTGTGATGTTATGGGTATAATTATATAAGTCTGGAGAGAGCTTCATAGATTTGCAGTAGTAGAGCAGGGCAGATAAGGAAGATGAGTTAGGGCAGAACAAACACAACCACTGAATTTGTAATATCCAGAAAGGATCACTATTCAGATGTCTGTATCCAGACCCAGACTGGCAATCTGTAGATTCTGGCTAATGCCAGAGGGGCTAGAGCAAGATGCCATAGTCACTCACTATTTATTGGGCTTATGGGGGGCAGTTTGGGCCTCTGTGTATATGAAATGACAGGTCTTATTTGAATTTCAGTTTGGGCCTGTCTGTAGGAAGGAATGATAGATTATATGGGATAAACAGAATACAGGTCTGTATGTGTTGAGAGAATGGAATTTATATTTCATGGCCACTAGGTGGATATTGCACTTCATTATAAAGTTATTATACCATGTACAGAACCTGTATATGTGCTTAACTATATATATATATATTTAAGCACATATACAGGGTCTGTACGTGTTGTGCCGGCATTTCTAGTTCTATATATATATATATATATATAATACACAAAAGCCATGAATATCCTGTAAATTATATCCTTATAAACGGTGAGTAGTGATGTCATCAGTTATAAACGGTGAGTAGTGATGTCATTTCTGTCACATGACTCACTAAAATTTGTGTATTATAATAAATAAAGTACCCCCAGTTGTAAAATATGAGGAGATTAGAAGTTACCTCGGAGTTCCATGACCTGTATAAAAACACTCGGCCTTCGGCCTCGTACTTTTATATGGTCATGAAACTCCTCGGTAACTTATAATATCCTTATATTTTACAAGAGGGGCTACTTTATTCACTATATATATACACACACACACACTATATATACACACAGAAACCAGTCACATGCTGCACCCCTCAGAGAAATACATTATCAGGGCCAATGGATTCCCCATTCAGATAATGAGAGGGGTGATGGTTAACCCACGAGTGCCAGGGGGAGGCGCAGTACAAAGCATCAGGACTGTGGAAAGACATTTTGTGCTACTGCTACTGAAAAATGCCTTACCCTTTAAACAGGGATTGTTTGTCCATATATTACAATATATTTAAGCTGAACAACTACATCAAAGTCATCCCATATCTGGCCAGTCCTACACTTAATTTTATCTGATTCATTAAGAATTCTATTGCTTCATTATACATTTTACAAAGGGACTAAGTTTTACCTGCAACTTACTTGCTGCTTTCAAAGTAAAACTCATAGATATATATATATATATTATCAATAAAGAAAAGAGTCCGCACTCATGGGTCTTTGTGATACAAAAGAAACTTTTTAGTGTTTATTCGACGTTTCAGCTCCTAAACGCGAGCCGTCCTCAGGAAGAAACAACCAGCACACAAACACACACATATTTATACACCAAGGCAAGCACCTTTATTTAGTTTGGGGCTACAGCCTTTGTGCATTGCTCGGAGCCCACTCTCCTCTCCCCCAGTCTCTAATAAGTGTATCTGTGTGTCACGTTGAGGGTTTTGCTGTTTACTTGATGTTTTCTTGATGTTCTTTTGTAACTGAGAGGGGCAATAACCCAGGCACTGAGGCCTTTACATGTGTATCCAAACCAGACAGGGAATCCACAAGTCCCAGCTCCCCAGACACTGAGAAGCAGAAGCTGATTGGTTTGCTAATGACTCTCATTGTTAGTAATTAGGCCTCAGTCCCACTGGGAGGAACATTCTCAATAACAAAAGTTCTACCTGAGGGGCCTGGGAGAGGACAGAGGTGGGAAGTGACAGCCCAATCAGGGGCATTCATGCATATTGCACCTCATTACTGGCCACTTGGGGTGGAAAAGGGGCCACATTTATACATGAGAACAAGTAGTCAAGGAAGTTGTCATGAGAAAGAAAGAGACTGATGTTCTTCTGCTTAGGAATAAAATTAGAAACCTTTCTCACATCTTTCCATCAGCCTCTTTCTTTCTCCTGACAACTTCCTTACACAACCGTTACAGCAGAGCTCAAGAACCGCTCAATTCACGATCATAGGTACAAAACAACAATCTTTATTTCCATATTCGATTTACAAGAGACAGCGTCTGAGGTTTGATGCGTTTCGTGCACACTTTCTCAGCGTCCCACGGGCAACGTTCCGCTTAGTGAAGGACTCGGGCGGCGCCACCCAGGTCAAAGCGCTGACTTGATAAGGGTCGTATCAGTTGTATATCGCATGTATGGGGGAGACAATGCACAGCAGGATCATTCTAAAGTTTGAGAGCAGCATCTGGGGCCATAGGCACCCGGACCATTGGTTGGTAATGGTGAGTGGCCCCTAGCAGATAAATATATATATATATATAGATACATATATATATATACACACATATCGTGTTTGTACACTCAAGTCAGATCATATACAATTCGACAATAAGGGTAAGGCCACACTAAGCGATAGCGCGGCGATTTGACTCGCCGCGACTATTCGCCGCGACTTTTAATCCTCAATCGCTGGCGAAACTTTGACGCTGGCGTCTATGGGGAATCGCTGCGTAAAAACACACGCGGCGATCTTTTTTCTATTGTCGCTCGAAATCGCCTCGCTAGGCGATTTCGAGCGACTATAGAAAAAAGATCGCCGCGTGTGTTTTTACGCTGGCGATTTTGCGCGATTTCCCATAGACGCCAGCGCCAAAGTTTCGCCAGCGATTGAGGATTAAAAGTCGCGGCGAATAGTCGCGGCGAGTCAAATCGCCGCGCTATCGCTTAGTGTGGCCTTACCCTAAGAGTATAGCGCTGGAAACGTTTGTTTGTTTGTTCAGGATTAGTATCACAACTTCCTTGACTACTTGCTGGTCAGACTGGTGGGAAACTGACCAGCAGGTGGCGCTGTTGTAACTAAATTCATTCATATTAACAGTACATGTATCCCTTAATATCTTGGAATAAAAACAGAATTAATAATGAATGTACATTGCAAAAGTGCTTAGAATAGCCCCCTCATCAGTTTTACATTTTTACAGTTCCCCTTTAATCTTATCTGGCTCATTGTTTAGATCGTAAGCACTGGGGGCTGTGTGTATGTTTATAGTAGGGCACACAGGATTATTCAGGGTTTTATTGTGGGTGTGGTGTGTAAATATTAGGGCACACATATACACAATATTATTCTGGGGGTTAGTGTGTGGGTATATTAAGGTACACAGAGTTATTCTGGGGGCTGTGTGTGTATATTAGGGTACACAGGGTTATTATGGGGTTCCGTGTATATATTAGGGCACATAGCGTTATTATGGGGGCTCAGACACAGGTGCATATAGTAGGGCACCGAGAAGTGAGAAAAGTCACAACACATGTATTTTATGTAAAATAGAAAAAAATCTTTATATAAAAAAGAAGATCCAATAAATAAATTACAGTAACAAACAGTGTGTGCAGCAGTATAAATAATACATTAATGTAGAGAAAGTCATCAAATCATTATCCTGAGCGCTGGTACACTCACATGCCCCCGACATACACAAACTATATACACACACACTATATATACACACAGAAACCAGTCACATGCTGCACCCCTCGGTGAAATACAGTATTGGGGCCAACAGATTCCCCATTCAGATAATGAGAGGGGTGATGGTGGTTAACCCACGAGTGCCAGGGGGAGGCGCAGTACAAAGCATCAGGACTGTGGAAATTACAGTTACTATAAATATTAAGGCAAAAAGTACATTTGGATTTTCAAACAGGATGATTATCAGCAGCACCCAACATTTGGTCAGAGGCAAAGAGACTGCCAGTACAGGCTGGGGCACCCCAGTCTTAACACCCACCCGTCTCACAAAGCCATTGGATTGTCCATGCGGTATCACCATTCCTATTCCCCAGTCCCACCAGTCCAATATCCAATATTCCCAAGTGCTGGCTCAGTGCCTTTTAAGGTGTTCCAGTAATGAAAGGGTTAAAGAGTTTATGGAGAAGTTAACCCTACCATCTCTGCCCACAGAAATGACCAGTCACTAAGTATTTGGCTTAGTCCAATGCCATCTTCTTGACTATAGTGCTCTTTATTGGGGATGGAGCTACCCATGATGCTCAGCAAGTTCACCTAATTTATGTTCATTAGGCTCCTACAGTTCCACATCCAGATCATCCTCCTCAGTCTCCCTGCTGTCGTCAGTGTGATCTGAGCTGTCTGCAGGGATCACCCCAAATTGGGACAGCTTAGCTTTCTTCTGCTCCAGACTCTGCTTCCTCCACTTGATGCGTCGGTTCTGGAACCAAACTTTCACCTGCAGGAGATAAAGAAGAGATGATTGAGTTACAGGGAAATGAGAGAGTTGCAAGAAACAGGGACTGGCTTAATATGTGTTCAATACTTCCAGTGTGATTTGTCCCATAGAAATCAATGAACCCAATTTCTGTTGTGTGGAGCAGCTCCCCATAATAAAGGGCCATAATCCTGCACCACCTACCGGACAAATTATACTTATTGTGCTCCCTGCACCCAATCATAAGCAACACTTCTCTAAAATCGTTTCTACTACTTTGCACACATTACGTTGAGAGTTGCCCCAGAAGCTTGCGCTCACCTGTGTTTCTGTGAGGTTGAGTGTAGATGCCAGGTCCACCCTTTCAGTGCCAACCATGTATTGCTGTTTGAGAAACTCCTTCTCCAGCTTCTCCAGCTGCTCTGGGGTGAACACTGTGCGGATTCTCTTCATCTTGCAGGGTCCTGTCCTCCACGAGAGGGGGTTCATGGCACCATTTGGGCAGTGGGAGAATGGCAATACTAGGGAGAGACACAAGGGGGCAGTATAAGAACAGTGTAATAGCAAACAATTGTAGAGACCTTTTAATGGTCACATATTATTCACAACTAAGCTGGGAGAACTATGGGAGCCAATAGGAATAATTATGTTACATATACATATATATATTATATATATATATATGGACTGGGGCCACAGGACAGATCCCCACACAATGGAAACATAAGAATACAGAGAGAATTTCTATCATTACTCACCTCTCTCTTTACAGGTAGGGTCTGGGCACAGACATTCTCCCCTGGGCATCCTCATTGGCTGCTGTTGTGCCATGTTGGGGTAGCCCACTGTGGGTTTGATGAGCCACACGGGTGGGTAGGGCATCATTCCATATGAGTAGCGGTAGGGCATAGATGGGGGAGAAGGGGGCTGCCAGCTGGGCATCTCCATGGATAGTTTGGAGGCAGGTCTGTCTGTTCTGGAGAGGATGGAGTCAATGTTGAAGGAAGCCTTTGGGGTCCTGGGCAACTCCATGGCTAGTGGCATGGCTGGGTGCTGTGCCAGGTGGTGGCCAAATGCAGGGAAGACTGGGCTGTGTAACATGTTTCCTCTGGGGGTGCAGGAGACTAGTCCAAGATCTCTCTGGGGGTGCAGGAGACTAGTCCAAGATCTCTCTGGGGGTGCAGGAGACTAGTCCAAGATCTCTCTGGGGGTGCAGGAGACTAGTCCAAGGTCTCTCTGGTGGTAGTAGGTGAGTTGCTTTGCCTGTGGCTGGTCAATGACTGACTTGGGACAGGGAGTCTGGCTATATATGGGCCTCTGGGGGCTCACAAATGCTAATCCCCTATTAGTATGCAAATAAGGACAGAACATGGCCACGCCCCCTCCCCTCTCTCTACAAACACAACTCAACTCTCTGCCTGCAGGGGGGGAGGAAGTGATTCTTCTTACCCCCCCTCCCAATCAGAGCCCAGGAAGGGCTTTCTTTTAACCCATTCAGGCACCCAGATTTACTAACAACCCACAGGTGAGACCCCCCCATGTTATCAAAGAAACACAACAACCACCACTATCCACAAATAACCCACATTAATAGTAATAATAGCCACAATATGCACAAAACTCATCTCACATTAATAGTAATAATAGCAGCCACAATAATAGTAATAATAGGCACAATATCCACAAATAACCCATATTAATAGTAATAATAGCAGCCACAATATCCACAAATAATTCATCTCACATTAATAGTAACAATATCCACAAATAATTCATCCACTAGAAATAAAATCATTGTTTCGTTTTCAGACATTTCAACTTCGCTTTGGGGTCAACACAGTCTTCAAAATAAAGTCACATTTTCTTCTATTTAACCTGTGCCGCTAATAGAATAATAGATAGAAATATGTAACTGGTGTAGAAAATCGTTTGGCAACGGGTAATTATTCAATATTTGGCAGAACGTAGTTATTAAATTAAAATTATTATTATTATTATCCAATGACCCAACTATATGTCGTCACGTCTTTGTATTATTAATTGTCTAACAATTAAACGTAATTAATTTAATGATCATTATCCTATTCCTATATGTCGGCTAATTGTGGGATCCTTCCTTCCCATTGGGAATAGGAATGGGATTTAGTTTGTATGTTGGAGACAAAACACACACCGAATATGAGATATTGGTTTAAATAATTACATATTCGCTGACAATGAATCTCTATGCTATTTCAGTGTTTGATCCTGTCCAACCCACAACAGTAGCTATTTTTTTTTTTAGATTATTAACTGATCCCAGACATAGGAATTTTAGGGATACCCGAAACAAAACGAATTCCAGTGAGATTTATTTGTATTAATCAAATACTGTTACATTATTATTGTTATTATTATTGTGATTATTATTAGCAGTAGTTAGTATTCGGCACTTCTGTCTTCGATTTACTCAAACGAAAACCGATAAAGACTTTTCTTTGTATACAATTTTTATTTATTTATTTTCGTTAGAATAAACCCAAAGCCTACAATGTATATCGGACTAAAATCTGTATTATTATATTTGTAGAGATTGGTCACAAACGGATTCAGCTGCTTTACATCTGTAAATCATATTTGGTTGTAGATTATCAATTGTGTTACAGAGAGGATTAAAAGAAACGTTGAAGTTTCAGGCCACTGTAATTACAATTAGCTTTGTTCCCTTTATTCATTTTGTCGCTAAATGCCCCGAATTAATGGAAATATATCTCATCGGGTCCCTTTAATGTGTGGCCCTTGTGTGTTTAAATAAAGAGTCCCACTCGCAGTGATACTGGAGCCCCACTTCACACCAGACAATTACGTGTTAATCTTCCCCTAAATCTTTCATCCCTCCAACAAGAAAAAGGGATTATTGGATAAAAAAGTGTTAAAAGAACATTTTTATTTGATCCTTCTCTTCCTTACTGGTATCTATTTAATTCATTTTTAATAATGTCCCCCTTAATTCCTCTGCTCGTTAATGTGCCCCAATATTTGCAGCGAATTATTCGAAATTAAATCCAAAACGAAATCAACTTTAATTCTTAGTTTTTTTTTCTTCAGGAATCGTTGTCTGTGATTCTGCAACGAATACAATTTAATTTGGACTCACAGGCTTTATTTTTGGCTCATAAAGAATTAAGTGAAAATACATATTTTGGGGAGAGGGTTTTTATGTAAATAATTTCATTGATGGAGGTGAATTTAAACATTGTTTGTCAATGTTAAGTTTTTCAGCAAGATCTGTAAAAAAATAAAGTTTAACCCCAATTCTGCCCGCTAATTATTTAATTATAAGCGAAAGGCGCAATCAGTGCTAATATGTGAGATATTCCTGTTATTAGAGTAAGTGATACATTGTAGATTGAAGTTCTTAGATCATTTCATGTTTAATGATAATTAATACAGTTTGAGTGTTATTTTGAGTTATATTTCAAACTTCTCTTTGTAGTTTATTTCATGGCCTCTCCTGTTCATCAGCAAATACAGCTGCAGATAACCGGGAATAACTGATTTATTTAGTGTATGAATGATTTTCACTGGTTTATCTAGGGATCCTGTAAGTACAATTACATGTTAAAGGGACAGTAAGACGAGGAGATAATGTATTTGTTATACAGTAATTGCATTGTAGCAGCACTTGCAGCGTTTCCCAGTCCCACATGCAGTTGTGTGCAACAAAGGGTTAAAGGTGGGCGGGGCGTGGGATTCCCAGTTGCAGACATGGGAAGGGGCGGGGACAGAAAACATTACAGATCAGTGTCACTTGTCACAGAGACCCCCAGTCCTCTCACTTCTCGGTGCGACTTTTCCCAAGTCGTTACCAGCCAGTGAAATTCTGCAGCTTTTTAAGTGAAAACATTAGCAAAGTACACACAACTAATGGGATACAAAGTGACCCATTAACTTAATCATTAATAGTAGATAGGGGTGGTCTGGGGGGCTGCCATAGATTAGGGGTTTAACCCCCCCACGAATCTAGCATTCTAAGGGTTAACTTCGGCCTGTCCTGTTAGACACTGGCCCTTTAAGAACTACTAGTCAATAAGAAAGCTCACTATATCCCACTCTATATCCCACTGTATAGCCCACTCTATATCCCACCCTATATCCCACTCTATATCCCACTGTATAGCCCACTCTATAGCCACTCTATATTCCACTCTATATCCCACTCTACATCCCACCCTATATCCCACTCTATATCCCACGCTATATCTCACTCTATAGCCCACTCTATAGCCCACTCTGTAGCCCACTATAGCCCACTCTATATCCAACTGTATAGTCCACTCTATATCATACTCTATATCCCACTGTATAGTCCACTCTATAACCCACTATATCACACTCTATATCCCACTCTATAGCCCACTCTAACTAATCCCACTATATCCTACTCTATATCCCACTGTATAGCCCACTGTATATCCCACTGTATATCCCACTGTAACTAATCCCAAAGTTGGGAAGAGGGGCTATGTAGTATATTCTGGGAAATGCTGGAAGTGAGGAATATCACATACATGAGAATATAATGTTAGAGGGGTCTCACTGTAGTATGTTTGCAATCAGTTTGTTGCCAATAAATGGCAAGGACTTATTAGGGGCCCCTGGCCCTGGGAGTGAGGGGAGGAACCTTATTAAAGCTTTGGTGCTTTATTCACATTGTAAGGAGATGAAAGTGAGGGGCCTCAGCCAGCAGATGTCATTGTGTGAGCAGAGAATGGGCTTCTCCTAGGGATACAATGGGCCTCAATCACTTCAAACAGATCTAATAGATGTTAATGACTCCTCTATGGACTGGGACTGGGCAAAGGGACTGGGCTCAGGGTGCCTCTCTCTCTCTCTCTCTCTCTCTCTCTCTCTCTCTCTCTCTCTCTCTCTCTCTTGCTTGGGCTCAGCAGAGGCTTCTGGGATTCCCTGCTGGGACTCTGCTTGTCTGGGACATTTCACAGCTACTCCCAAGGCTCCATCAATGGGCCCCATTAACATTTGCCTTGTTACAGGGGGGACATAGGAAATGGCTCTGCAGGGTTGAGTAAACTTGCAGCAGGGAGGGGGCGGGGCTAATGTGGGGTCCTGATGATGAAGGGGATCTGACACATGGACCCTCATAATAACCCCCTTTTTATAAAAGGTCTAGGGTTCTGTTACATTGTATCAGTAACTCCACGATATGACCCATCTGATTGATACAATATATTCCCTGATAGTACAGACTGACAGTATCTGCTGTGCCTGGTCTATATGTTACACTATCTCTGCCATAGGGATATATATATATATATATATATAATCATGATCCTCTCTGTCCCTCATGCTGCATTGGAACTATATTAAAGGGGAAGTGAGACTGACTCTAATATCTATAACTAGAGATGTCGCGAACTGTTCGCCGGCGAACTTGTTCGCGCGAACATCGGGTGTTCGCGCTCGCCGGAAGTTCGCGAACGTCGCGCGACGTTCGCCATTTTGGGTTCGCCATTGTTGGCGCTTTTTTTTGCCCTCTCACCCCAGACCAGCAGGTACATGGCAGCCAATCAGGAAGCTCTCCCCTGGACCACTCCCCTTCCCTATAAAAACCGAAGCCCTGCAGCGTTTTTTCACTCTGCCTGTGTGTGCTGAAGAGATAGTGTAGGGAGAGAGCTGCTGCCTGTTAGTGATTTCAGGGACAGTTGAAAGTTTGCTGGCTAGTAATCGTTTTGATACTGCTCTGTTATTGGAGGGACAGAAGTCTGCAGGGGTTTGAGGGACATTTAAGCTTAGGTAGCTTTGCTGGCTAGTAATCTACCTTCTACTGCAGTGCTCTGTATGTAGCTGCAGTGGGCAGCTGTCCTGCTTCTGATCTCATCTGCTG
This sequence comes from Xenopus laevis, assembly GCF_017654675.1. NCBI lineage: Eukaryota > Metazoa > Chordata > Amphibia > Anura > Pipidae > Xenopus > Xenopus laevis. The sequence goes on along the minus strand of NC_054372.1, from coordinate 2,833,218 downwards.
ACTGCTGCAATAACAGTAGTCCTTGTAAGGACTGCTTTTATTTATTTTTTTGTTGTTTTACTACTACTACTACTACTACTATAAGAGCCCAGTGCTATTAGTCTAGCAGTGTTGGGGAGTGGGACTGGTGTGCTAATCTGCTGCTCCTAGTAGTTCAGCAGCACCAACTTTAATTTTTTTTTTTAATATTCATTTTTTTTTTATTTTACTTTTTTTTATTTTACTACCGCTGTAGTAGTGTATAAGTTGACCTTTTAGGCATTATTTGCCCTGTAGGCATTATTTGCACACTGTTTTCTTCAACCCGCCATCTAGCTGTGTGACCTTGTTCACATTCTAAATATCCATAATATTACCGTCTCCAGAAAAAACACCGGAGTGACTTTTTTCAAGCAGCCATAATATATTTTACGTAATCCGTATCCACCGCTGTAGTAGTGTATACGTTGACCTTGTAGGCATTATTTGCACAGTGTTTTCTTCAACCCGCCATCTAACTATCATCTGTCCCTGAAATCACTAACAGCTCTCTCCCTACACTATCTCTTCCAAGCACACACAGGCAGATTTTTCAGATACATTTTTGCCCTTGATCCCCCTCTGGCATGCCACTGTCCAGGTCGTCGCACCCTTTAAACAACTTTAAAATCATTTTTCTGGCCAGAAATGTCTTTTCTAGATGTTAAAGTTCGCCTTCCCATTGAAGTCTATGGGGTTCGCGAACCGTTCGCGAACCGCTCGCATTTTTGCGCAAGTTCGCGAATATGTTCGCGAACTTTTTTTCCGACGTTCGCTACATCCCTATCTATAACTACTTAAGGATTTACCCGTCACAAAATGGAATATCTTGGAGCTTTACACATTGTGTTCACGTCACTTTGCACATGGAATTATCTTTATACTCTAAGGCTCTTACTCACGAGCGAATTAAGCAACGCTCCCCTGCGTTCCGTTTTTCTGCGTTTATCCGCAGGGGAGCGCAGGAATAGACGCATTACATTTTTTCCAATGGGGCTGTACTCACACAGGCGTGTGTAGGCGCCAAACGCAGGTTGAGATGCAACATGCTGCATTTTTCGTGGGTTCGGCGCCTACACGCGCCTGTGTGATAATAAATATAATTATGCTCTATGACAGATTGAGGGGCACATGTAAGGAGATACAGGAGATACTGTCCCATATATAATTAAAAAAGATTCTTAAGGGGCACTGTGGGGTGACACACCCTTGGGTGCCAATACTAACATTTCCCATCCATGTGGGGGAGCCGGTGATAACCACAAGAGCTTCACTTTACCAGGAGGAGTACACTCAGTACATATCCTGATTAACCCTTTCTCAGCTGGGGGTTTCAGCCTGTAGGGGGTCAGCCTTTGGCTCTGGCAGATGAGAGGGGACACAATTAATAAAAAAATCCGTTTCCTTTTAACTTGTCCCCTTGTAAGTGTTTGTGTAAGGAGCTTAGAGGACAAGGAGTCTATTGTGGCTTTGATGTCCCACTAAATCCCATATAATCACATAGACGTATCAGTCCTGCCAGGGAATGGGGGATTTCAACCTAATTTAACCCTTTCTGTCGAAGTCCCCTTTACAGTAAAATGAAATAATAGAGAGAATGTTGTTCCAAGGTAATCTACTGCAACAGGCGTTTGTTCCCTGGTTCTTGCTTGTATTAAGACCCTCGAGCTTTCAGATTAGGAGCCACGTGTCACAATCCATAGCAACCAGAGAATCTCCACTGCTGCTATGGGAAAGGGCCCAGGATCCCACCTTTACCCAGGCTGCTGGAGTAGAGGAACACATGGGGACTTGGGAGGACAAGTTACACCCCTATAAAGATAGAGCATTCAAACATAAATAATTAAATAAAAATAAAGAGGACCAACTGCAACTGCCTCATAGTATGACTACATTATTGCGCATGAGTACATCACACCAATAGAAGATGTGCCTGTAATTAGAACCTAAAGCAGGGCAATGTGAATATTTTGGCACATTTAACCACTGACTCAACACCTTAAGGCTAATTTACTACAATAGGTGCTAAATTGCATTAGTGCTGTTACCCATAGCAACTGAACAGAAATCACATTTGATCAACCTACTGCAAAGAAGAAAATGACAGCACGACAGGGTCAAAATGGCCAATAAAGGTACCAGTCATCTCAGGCTTAATTTAAATAAAAGATGGTGGAGGCCACTATTGAACTGCAACTCTCCTGCCAACTGCCTACCGAGATCACTCTGTGATACAAGGGATGCCATCATTCTATATACAGATTCTGCAATATATACACATGTAATGGCCAATGGGATGAAATTGCCCAAAGTGCCCGGCAATATAGTCCCACAATTCCATGCACCTATATGTCAGTTGTGTTTGTATGATGAAGGGATTCAAACTCTGGAAGCATTAGTGCAGCCCCAGACATTAGAAGTGTTTACTTTGTAACATTCTTTATATATATTTGGCTTGCAAGCCCAGAGGCCCCAGAGTGAGTGTTTATGGATAAATATGTGGGGCAGTGTTCCGCCAGGCTCAGGTTATTTATTGTATGTTATCCCTGCAGTAAGATAATGCATCCTAATAAGGAGCCTTTGTGCCTCCCAGCAGGGGCTTTGTACCTGCACTTATTGTGCCACTTTCTCAGGTGGGAATTTTCTTCAGGTTGTACCTAATGGGAACTGCAGGGGGTTAAAGAGCCAGTAGGGCAGGTCCCATATTTACCTGACAATGGCAGAAGAGGAGGGATTCTTTTCAGTGTCTGGAGAGTGCAGCAAAGTGTGGATTCACTGTCTGGTTTGGGAGAGAAGTGGCCCACTATCCTAATAGACAGCCGGCAATGGCCCCGGGGGAGTAGGCTCAAGGGCCCCTTGTGCTGTGTTTGGGAAACAGGCTCCTTTGTATGAAAAGATTGTTACTAAATACAGATTCCTCTAATAAACTCAGGGAATGAGTAACCATAATACACTGACACAGGACCAATACTCTTCTACTCATTCCCTCATTGTACAGCACAACAGCACAGATCTGTAGATTTAGCCATTTATAGATAAACAGAACAACTTGTTGCAATTTAGAGGGATTGGGTGACAGCACCGGGCTCTTGCAGGTAATTCCCTTAAAGGTGGCCACACACGGGCAGATTAATGCTGCCGATATCGATCCTTTATGTGTGGGGGCTCCAGATGGGTCCTCCGATCGATATCAGGCCAAAAATCAGCCAGATATCAATTGGTCAAGTTTGATTTTTTCCTGCGACCCGTCGGAGCCCATTCGTAGTATTGTAATCCGATCGTTCGGCCCCAGGGGCGAACATTCGGATTCATCTGATATCGCCCAGCCGTTAGTTGGCATATCGGGTTAAGATCCGCTCGCTTGACGACCTTGCCAAACGAGCGGATCTTATTGTGTATGGCCAACTTTACTGTATGTTTTGCACTTTGCACCTTGCCCCACTGCTGGTTGCATCTGGTAGCTGAATGAGTGGGAGGTGCGCAGCCTATCTCCATAGTTTATGTGTCATTCAGAATGTGTATGTTGGGGGGTCCCAGGGAACCCATAGAACATAGCAAGGGGAAAATGAGCTCAAGATGAAACAGTATGGCAGCTTCTGCACAATAAGCCATACACAGCACTGTCTATATATAGATAAACAATGGAAAATAAAGATTTGCGTGTGAGGGGGGGTGACTTTAACCCCCCAAATGCTTATTCTCTGTATCATTTTATTATATTTTTGCCTTGTGTGAGTGTTGTGCAAAGGATTGTGGGACAAGCGGAGTGATAGACAATGGCCTGGGGTGTGCGGATCTACAGTGTATTGTACAATGGTGTGAATCTTCTCACCTATTATTCTCCTGTTCCCTATCATCAAAATAAAGTTTTATTTGTGCCTGAAAACAATGTGTTATATTTAGCAAATTAGAGGAAGAAGTCATTGATTTAAAGGATCACTATCCCTTAAAAATCAAGAACTTGCACCTTGATCAGAATTTTCATGAATCATTTATGTTTGTTTAATCACATACTTAATTTGTAGTGTGGTTGATGCACAGCAAAAACACAACTTCCAAGTTTTGTCACAAGTTCTGAACCTGTAAGAGATAGTCAACCCCTGTGAGCTGTAAATCCTGCCCAGGCAATAACAACATCTGTTTTGAAGGCTTTATTAGACCACAAGGCACAGGACAGGGGTCCCATTTTAAAGCTCCCCATAGACGCAATGATTCTTCTTGCCGAACGACTGATTTTAGGGAAGTCCGACCAATCCTTTGAAATTATTGTGCGGTTAGTGGGATTCGAATGATCGTACATCTTACGATTTTTTGGTCGACATCTGTCAGGAAATTGATCGGCCAGGTCAAAAAATCTTTATCGATCCCAGTGCAATGTATCTATGTCTGCAGGGCCAAGCAGCTCCCCTTTGTTTTCCTGACAAATTGGTCTTTTTAGTTGATGGTCAATTCGTATGATCGTACGATCGTTCCGAGAAAATCATGGTCTCACGATGAGGATCGGATCTTTTAAAAATCTCAACATCTATGGCCAACTTTAGGGTCACAACAGTAGAAGTGTATAAAAGGTAAAAGTAAAGTTCACTCTTGAGAACCACATTCGATTCAGTGTATTTTATTTAAACACAACATGTTTTGGACAGACATGTCCTTCATCAGGTGCTAGTTGAAGGACATGTCTGTCCGAAACATGTTGTGTTTAAATAAAATACACTGAATCGAATGTGGTTCTCCAGAGTGAACTTTACTTTTACCTTGGATATATTGTGGCTTGGACGGTGCCACTGACTCTGTCGTATAGAACCCTGATACATTTGGAGTGAGGGACCACCTGACAATCAATAGAAGTGTATAGAAGTTTAAAGATCTTTCAGCCACAGAATTCTAGTTGTTTCCATAGCAGAGAATTAGTCATGATCGCTGGTCCTTCCCTATGTCACTTATTGCTTTACAGCCTGGAGAAAATAAGAGAATAAGAGAGTTGTCCATGATTAAGTGTTTGTGAAACACAAAACGCGTAAGGCTACTTCCATGGATGCCAAATAAACTACAGTATTTTGAATTTTTACACATCTGGTGGACAGATTTCTCTTTGAGTTCCTGCTCTACTACAACTGGGCTGATACTACAATTTGTTCCACTCCTTTAGCTGAAGGATCAGGGTGTTGCACCTGGACCTCTTCAGAATCTTGGGGAGTCAATAGTCTGTCACCCTGATTATTTCATCTATGAAGATAGAAGGAGAACAATTCTGGGTATTTCCATATTTCATACAAATTATATTGTACCTTGTCATATTTAGTTTGTCATGTTAGTAGGAGTTAAAGTGCTCCTTTTGGCACAATCTAATGTGGCAATGAAAGTACCAGGAATAACCACAGGACTTTTAAAGGGGTGGTTTACCTTTTAGTATATTATAGAATGGGTAATTCTAGCAACTCTTAAATTAGTCTAAATTATTTAATTTTATAGTTTTAAATTATTTGCCTTCATCTTCGGTTTCCAGCTTTCAAATGGGGGTCACTGTCCCCATCTATAAAACAAATGCTCTGTAAGGCTACACATGTATTGCTATTGCTATTTTTTATTACTCATCTTTCTATTCAGGCCTCTCCTATTCATATTCCAGTCTCTCATTCATGTCAATGCGTGGTTGCTAGGGGAATTTAGACCTTAGCAACCAGATTGCTGAAATTGCAAAATAAGAGTTGATGAATAAAAAGGTAAATAACTCAGAAAACACAAATAATAAAGAATGAAACCCAATGGGAAGTTGTCTCAGAATATCACTCTCTGCATCATACTAAAAGTTAACCCAAAGGTGAACAACCCCTTTAAGCAATGAATGCCATGGGAAGTGCCACATTTGGCTCTCACCCTTGGATTAGCCTAAACCCCACTTCCACAAAATGGCCACAAGGGACATCATAGAGGAAGTAGCCCAGAAGGACCTGTGGTGCTTTGAACATCCCTCTCCCATAGTTTAAATAGGATGTGGGTCAAAAGAGTTACGCATCCTTTCTCTAAAAGACAGTTTATATTGTTTACAGGGGAGTAACTGCAGAGGAAGCAGACCCTGTGGCTGCAGGGGGGGCCCAGGAGGTATAGGGGCCACACAAGTCCCTAAATAATGAGCAATTTGAACATATATTGGTAAAAAAGGACGACCTCTGGTTATGTTGGGGGCCCTAAACTAATTTGCCGTTGGGCCCAGTAACATCTAGTTATGCCACTGATTGTTTATACCAACATACAAACTGGAGAGGGCTCATTATTATATATCACCCAATAGGATGTCTTGTTCGATATAACCCTAATGGGCTATAGCTTTACCTGAAGCCATAGTGATGCTGTGGAAAAATGGAGGATCTAGCACTAGGACAATAAACAGGTACTGATAGTTACAGCACAGTGCCAGGAGGTTGCTGTAAAGTAATACTAGTAGGGTTGGCAACTTTTTTTAAAAGAAATACCAGCTTTTCTTTATTTTTAGGTTTCTACCCTATAAATAACATTAGCATCAAGCATAATTTTTACCATCTAGGCCTGTAAAATTCCAGACAGGTGTCAACTGTAAATGATAGGCATCTGGCACACAGGACATAGAGAAGCACCCTAACCTAGTGATATGTCATTAGACTGGTAACCTCATGCTACCACTGGTGATATCTAATTATTGTCAGTATATGTGAGCAGTATATGTGAAAATCCACCTGTCACCATTAAAACTAATACAGTCTTCAGGTGCTCTCCGTTTGATAATGCCACTGATAGTTTTGCTTGGACAAAGAAACTCTCCCCATAGTGTTATATAAAAAACCCTGTACTTATATCATTGACATTGGGTTGACATTGGTAGACCAGCTTTTGATTACATGCTGCCCTAAAATCATGCCTAATTGTACCGGGACATCACCCTGCTCCCTTGCTATTTACTTTAGGGTATTCCATAAAGCGATGTTGCACTGAAAGCTTTAATGTTAAATTAATTAAGAGATGTAAGGTCACTCCTGCTTGATCTGGCATAAGTACATTCATGATGGGATATAATCCCTACCGTTCATTTTAATTATCTCTCCTCCTTTCTCTGCTTCCATTACTCTCTCTCTGCTGCTGCCTCTGTATTGTGCCCTGTTAATTGGGATGTTAATGAGGCAGAGAGCTTTCACTCCCAGGTTCCCAGACTCTGTTCCCCTCAGGCAACACATCCACAAAGGGATCACAAGTTGCAGGCAGAGGGAAGCCTGATCTCTTTGGGGATGGTTCTGCTGGATTTGTGTTCCCCGGAACAATACAAATATGCTCCTAATTGTTTATCCAGAGGAGGAATGCTGGAACGACAGCCAGTTCCTTCTCTGAGCGGTGTAATCCTGGCAATTTAGTAATCATGCAGGAATGTTCAATGCTGGCTGTCATGGTAGCATGGGCATCTGATCCCTTGCCCTCTTGTCCCTCAATCATTATACAAGCCTGGCACAGAGATCAGTTGCCCCTTCCACATAGTTTTATATCAGATATGCATATGATTACTCAAATGATGTGGTCACTAGAGTCCCCAAAACAATACCCAGTGGTGCTCATTTACTAGCATCGCTCAGTACAGTAACCTGTAGCAACCAACCAGCTTGGTACTTTCATTATTTTAACTGATGCAAACTAATCAAAGATAATTACTGATTGATTGCTATGGGTTACTGTATTAAAGGAGAAGGAAAGTCTGTTTGCAATTGGGGGTGCCAAATGTTAGGCACCCCAAGTGATTGTATTGACTTACCTGAAACCCCAGGTTTTGACTTGTGTCACCAAATGAGCCCCATTGTCTTTGTGTTTAGGTATTGCAAAATTCTCCAACAGTAAAGCCGGCCATACACTTGAAGATCTGCTCACTTAGTGAGGTTGCCACAGAGCCCGATATGTGATGGGCAATATTGGGCTGATCTTTTGGCGCAGGGCCCAACGATTGGGCCACAACAAAGAAAAAACAGGCAGTCGAGGCAAGAACCACATCAAAGAATTATGTGGTCCTCGGTCTGAGCAGATTTTTAAACTTGACCGATTGATAAGCTTATTGGAGGGCTCCATACACAGGTCAATAAGTTGCTGACTCGGTCTGGTGGCAATTTTTATTGGCCTGTGTATGGTCACCTTATCAACATTGCAACTTCTACTAATGCAGAATGGATAAATATGTAGTTTTACATACAGAAACACCAAACTGGAAACATCTAAATTTTGTGTTTTTTTTTACAATTTTCCAAAAAACAACTTTGCAAAATATTTTATTTCACATGCTCTAGGATAGAAGCCAAAGCATTATAGATAGGAATACCACAGGTCTAGGACACCCTATTTTTTGCCTAAGCAAACCCAATCAACCTTTACACCACCCCCTATTTTAACCAAAAGTGGCACAAAAATCTCTGGATATTTCCTTTATATTATTTTGTACCAGATGACAAATAATAGTTGCATTTGCATTTTAACGTGTTGTCCAGCAAGGGAAACAAAGGACATTTGAACTTTTTGCAAATGTGTAAGGGCTAAACTATTCGGGAGCTTTTGTCTGATGGTGTCGGATAGGCATATCACAACCAACAAGTCAGATATATTATAGTTGCCTGGGTCAAAACATAATGAGACTGATACAAAAATCTGATGTGTAAAATACATGGATGATTTGCCATCCAACGGGAGACGCCTGTAGGAAAGGATCACTGTATCTGCATGCAACAAGATAAAATCTAATGGCAGGGCCACCATCAGAAATGAAAGAACCCCTACAACAAAATTCTCGGCCCCATCTACCCAACACCGTAGTAAAAAGGCCACACACACACTGGGTAAAAATCTATTGGTGGACAGGCTCCCACCCACAAGTTAAAGAAAACATTGGTGGTCAGCGACCCCCATAAAAGTTAAAAAAAATATTGGTGTTCAGTCTCCCCATATTAGAGGGGGGGGGAACTTACCTTTAAAGTTTGGCGGGCGGTCTTGTTCCTGTTTGGCGACAGCAGCTTCTTTGTTCTTCTCCGTGGCTTTGATGGCTTCTTCTGCTCCTTTCAGTGCCTTTGTCTCCCTTCAGCAGCTTCACTTTGACTCCTTTCAGCATCTTTGCGGCCCCCCTTACAACTTGAAACCCACTAGGCCTGGGACGGCTGTACCCCTTGTGTCTCTGTGATGGAGGCCCAGTCTGACAGAACTTTTCTTCTCATTGAGATAGTCAATACATGACTATACAATCCCATTCTGATCTGACTTATCTAACATTACAGCTATGGAATCAGACTTTGTAGGATCCTAGAATGACAAGATAATAACTGACCCACAAAATCTGATCCAAATCTCCCATGTGATTTAGCCCAGCACATAGGTACAAGAGACTGGGGAAGAAGTAATAAAGTCACATGAAGCAGTCGATTTTAGTCTCCTGCTATGGATAAATAACAATGTTTCTTCGAGTATAGTTTCTGTCTAACAGAGTGATCAGGAGCTGATACTTTATACTAATAACTTGTACAGAATTTGTGAAAAACGTTATTCTCTCCCTTTATGGGAAAAATTACTCATTTCATACAGTGTAAGTACTTCCTGGTTACCTCACAGGACACTCCCCCTCACTTTCTCATTCAGTGTAAGTACTTCCTGGTTACCTCACAGGACACTCCCCCTCACTTTCTCATTCAGTGTAAGTACTTCCTGGTTACCTCACAGGACACTCCCCCTCACTTTCTCATTCAGTGTAAGTACTTCCTGGTTACCTCACAGGATACTCCCCCTCACTCTCTCATTCAGTGTAAGTACTTCCTGGTTACCTCACAGGATACTCCCCCTCACTTTCTCATTCAGTGTAAGTACTTCCTGGTTACCTCACAGGACACTCCCCCTCACTCTCTCTCATTCAATGTAAATACTTCCTGGTTACCTTACAGGACACTCCCCCTCACTTTCTCTTTCAGTGTAAGTACTTCCTGGTTACCTCACAGGATACTCCCCCTCACTCTCTCATTCAGTGTAAGTACTTCCTGGTTACCTTACAGGACACTCACTCTCTCATTCAGTGTAAGTACTTCCTGGTTACCTCACAGGACACTTTCCCTCACTTTCTCATTCATTGTAAGTACTTCCTGGTTACCTCACAGGATACTCCCCCTCACTCTCTCATTCAGTGTAAGAACTTCCTGGTTACCTTACAGGACACTCCCCCTCACTTTCTCATTCAGTGTAAGTACTTCCTGATTACCTCACAGGACACTTTCCCTCACTTTCTCATTTAGTGTAAGTACTTCCTGGTTACCTCACAGGATACTCCCCCTCACTCTCTCATTCAGTGTAAGTACTTCCTGGTTACCTCACAGGACACTCACTCTCTCATTCAGTGTAAGTACTTCCTGGTTACCTCACAGGATACTCCCCCTTACTCTCTCATTCAGTGTAAGTACTTCCTGGTTACCTCACAAGACACTTTCCCTCACTTTCTCATTCAGTGTAAGTACTTCCTGGTTACCTCACAGGACACTCCCCCCTCACTCTCTCATTCAGTGTAAGTACTTCCTGGTTACCTCACAGGACACTCCCCCTCACTCTCTCATTCAGTGTAAGTACTTCCTGGTTACCTCACAGGATACTCCCCCTCACTCTCTCATTCAGTGTAAGTACTTCCTGGTTACCTCACAGGATACTCCCCCTCACTCTCTCATTCAGTGTAAGTACTTCCTGGTTACCTCACAGGATACTCCCCCTCACTCTCTCATTCAGTGTAAGTACTTCCTGGTTACCTTACAGGACACTCCTCCTCACTTTCTCATTCAGTGTAAGTACTTCCTGGTTACCTCACAGGACACTTTCCCTCACTTTCTCATTCAGTGTAAGTACTTCTTGCCACAGACACTCACTATTTATTGGCCCTGTTGGGGCTGCCTAGGCCTCTGTATATTTGAAATGCCACCTGACTGTATTTGGGGAATGATGGGAGCTACAACATGGCGCTGGCCAGTGCTCCTGCAGAAATAGAAGCGTAATGCACAACATGTCTCAGTGTCTATGAATATTGATAACAATGGAAAATGAGGTTCAATGTTGATAAATGCAGGTTATGCACTTTGGCAAAAATAATATAAATGCAAGTTATACACTAAATGGCAGTGTGTTGGGAGTTTCCTTAAATGAGAAGGATCTTGGGGTGTTTGTAGATAACACGTTGTCTAATTCTGGGCAGTGTCATTCTGTGGCTACTAAAGCAAATAAAGTTCTTGTATAAAAAAGGGCATTAACTCAAGGGATGAAACATAATTGTGTCTCTTTATAGGTCCCTGGTGAGGCCTCATCTGGAGTATGGGGGCAGTTTTGGACTCCAGTCCTTAAGAGGGATATAAATGAGCTGGAGAGAGTGCAGAGACTAAGTGCAACTAAACTGGTTAGAGGGAGGGAAGAGTTAAATTATGAGGGGAGACTGACAAGGTTGGGGTTGTTTTCTCTGGGGGAAAAAAGGCGCTTGTGAGGGGACATGATTAGACTTTACAAGTACATTAGAGGACATTATAGACAAATAGCAGGGGACCTTTTTACCCATAAAGAGAATGACGTACCAGAGGCCTCCCCTTCAGACTAGAGGAAAAGAAGTTTCATTTAAAGGAACAGAGTAGGGGGTTCATCACAGTGAGGACAGTGAGGTTGGGGAATGCACTGCCGGGTGATGATTCAGTTAATGACTATAAGAGGGACTTGGATGATTTCTTGGACAACTAGAATATCCAAGGCTATTGTGATACTAAAATCTATTTGTGATACTAATTTAAATATTGGATCAGTATAAATAGTTTATGTGAGTGTATGGAGGGGTCAGTGAGTGTGTGTATGGATGATGGGTTTCATTTGTAGGGGTTGAACTTGATGGACTTTGGTCTTTTTTCAACCCAACTTACTATGTAACTATGTAACACAAAGGGTATCTTCCTCAAGAAAAGTCTATTTAATGCCTATGTAGAGGATTTGGCAAATAAGTTGCTGATTACTAATAATTTCTAATGCAGACTGCACTTTTTTTAGGGATGCACCAAATTCACCACAAAACATTTGGTTGAATCCCAAACACTAATTTGCATATGAAAAAGGAGAGAGAAAAAGGGAATGAAAAACTGGGTTTGAGAGGGAGTGAGGTAGAGTAGCAGTGGAGTAACCAGGTGTTACTGAGCCCCCAGCAAATTCAGTGGGATCATGGCTCTATGGAGACCTGTTGGGAGAGCAATGGTATGATAAGTAGTGGGGGTCTCCTCTTGCCTTACATGTGGCTGGCATGCACATAGGAATACGTCTTGTAAATGAGCAGATTCTCAAATCTTATACACTATTTTCAGTGATCAAGAATAATTTGCCTTAGGTATGGAAAGAGAATCGGAGTTTAGATTAGATGGGGGGGCAGATTTCCCATTCAAAGTGTCTCCGGAATTCATTAAACACCGCACTCTTCCTGTGACAGATGTCCATCAGTGGAGCCAATCTGGCCAATTAATCCTTCCCATGCATTTAACAAGATTACATGACAAGACAGAAGCTGCTATGACCGACCCTTTAACCTATCCACCAGGTACCAGGCCAAAGCCCATCTCCTGATCCGGACCCCCACGTGTGGATGAGTACACAAGCCAGCAGTCTGCTCTGGGATTGGACTGTCACATGAAACAATCTCATTTGGGCTTGTGCGAGTCAGTGTGGCTACAAAGCAAACACATCTCATGGAACCTTTGATGTGGGGCACAGAGCCTATTAAATCCCAAAGGGGGGCACCCGGTCAGGCTTTCTAGCTTGTCCTGCAGGAATAAAATAGATTATATTGTTATTTCCACTTTACTGTGCCTTTTGAAAGGAGATATATCAGCGTATAGCTAGGGCAGGCTCCTCTCACTGTGGATCAATAAATACCACTTATGTACTTTTTTTGCCCTTTTCTTATAGGATGTATTTTGAAGGGGAAGTAGACCCACACCAAGGCCTAGTGTCTAAGGCAGGGGTCCCCAACCTTTTTAAACCGTGAGCCACATTCAAATATAAAAAGAGTTGGGGAGCAACACAAGCATGAAAAAGTGCCTTGAGGTGCCAAATAATGGATGTGATGGGCTATTTGGTAGCCCCTATGTGGAGTGGCAGCCTACAAGAGGCTCTACTTGGCACTATACTTAGTTTTTATGCAATTAAAACTTGCTTTCAAGCTTGAAATTCAAAAATAATCACGTGCTTTGAGGACCCTGAGAGCAACATCCAAGGGGTTGGAGAGCAACATGTTGCTCACGAGCTAATGGTTGGGGATCACTGGTCTAAGGTATGTGGAACCTTGGTACCTAGCGGTTAGTCTAAATTCCAAGCTGAAAGACCGTCTGTTGGTTAGTGACTGCAATAATAAGTGCCACAATGAGTTTGCTTAATTTTTGTGTTTTTCTGTAATTTAAAGGGGATGTAGACCCACATAATGGCCTAGTTTCTAAGATAAGTGTAACCTTGGCATAGAGTCCTGCAGCGGGTCGGGTACCCACGGGTTACCTGCAAAAACCTGCGGTGGTTCTGGTGCGGGTATAGACGCGAGTCGTGGTTCTGCGGGTTTGCGAGTTGGGGGTCGGGCCGCGGGTCTTCTCAATATTGATATTTACTCCTTTTTTCTGATCACGTCTCCTCCCGATGATGTCACTTCCGGTTTACAATGACAGCACTTCCTGGTTCTTGATGGTCACCGGGTCGCAGGTCCGGGTTGCTGATAAGGTACTTGTGGGTCGGGCAGCAGGTAAGAATGTGGGTTGCGGATTGCAGGTACGGGTTCCAAAAAATTGACCCGTGCAGGACTCTACCTTGCCACCCAGAGGTCAGTCTAAAGTGAAAGACGAAGGACCAGCTGTGGGTTAGTGACTGCAATAATAAGTGCCACAATGATTTTGCTTAATTTTTGGGTTTTTGGGTATTTTAAAGGTGATGTAGACCCACACGATGGCCTCGTTTTTAAGGTTAGTGGAACCTTGGCACCTAGAGGTCAGTCTAAAGTCAAAGATGAAAGACCATCTGTGGGTTAGTGACAATCATAATAAGTGCCGCAATGAGTTTGCTTAATTTTTAGGTTTGTGAGTTCCTAGTGGCACTTCTTGTTGCTGTCAGTGACCCATGTAACCGTAGTTTAGGTCTCATATGCAGGTCAGTAATGTGCTGACTTGGCCAATTGTATAATATAATTGTACTTAACTTTGTAAGTTAGATCATCCATGCCTTTAATTAGTTTGGTTGCCCTCCTCTGTACTCTGTTTTGCTGGAGGGATGAATGCTTGATCCCTTGATGTATATACTGGAATAGTTAACAATAATCACACTATATACATATAGAACAGGAGTGGAATATAGATGTCTGTAGGGCCAGAAAAGATGAAGAGAAATATTTATATGTTGTATACTTCATAGGCTAAGAGGTAACCCTTCACGGACTGAGTGAGCAGCTAATTTGCCCATGTTTTAGGCTTGCAGACGGCCCTACCCGACCAATCTTTTGTCCAAAAATCAGGCAGATATTGATTGAGGTAGAATTAGAGGACCATATCAGCTCATTTATGCCGTCCAACAGGCTGAATATCCAGTGTTGTGATTGATATTGCCCAGCTCAATGTGGCCAGGTCACTCATTAGTAAAACCAAACGAGCAGATCATGTATGGCCAACTTAATAGAACACCACTTGCACAATGCATAGGAAAGCACAAGAGAGGAACATCCCAGACTACCTGTATGTGACAAATTGTATAATTAATTCAGTGAAGGTACCACACACTTATATATATGATGCTGTACCCATAGCACTAGGCTTATCTGTGTATGAGAGACCAGGAGGCTCTGGGGGTACATGGGGCCCCATGGAAGCAAAGAGATGCTGATGTGGAAGAAGAGGATTATGATATGGAATGCAGGACTCTCTGGGAAAGTAGTGCATGGGGCTTGTGCAATAGGATACACTTGCCATGGAGTGAGAGCCCAAGGAGACAGAAGGGGATTACTGCACAATCACATTACTGAGACAAACTGAACAAGTTCAAACAATTACACAGCAACCCCTATAATCACATCTCTGTCTCTGATCCCCAGAGAGCTGCCGGCCCAGCTCATATTGAGTCTCAATGGGAAACGCAGGTCTGGGTTTTAGGGTGTCCTGAGAATCACAGACAGGGGATGCAACATGTTTGGAATGAAATCTCATTCTATGTTGTATTTCTAGTTAAATATAAAGGAAGGTGACGTTCTATTGTTTGCCAAAGACAGTAGGTACAGCGAAAGGGCATGGCTTAGTCATCAGGAGATCAAATGCTGGGATCTATAAGTCACTTTCTTATATTTCCATCCATCTTTTCTCTGTAAAATCCAGGTGTAAATCCCAACAATGCAATAGTCATATAGGAGGGTGTATTTCCTTGCGACTAACAGAGGGAATAGCCAAGTGCTTATTTTGCCTTATGTTAGGGCAGTGGCACTTTGTGACATTTTAGCTACCATGTCTCTAAGAAGCTCAAACGCTCAAGGGGTCAAAATGCCCCCAAATCAACCCCCCATGAGAATCACCTGAAAGCACCAAAGCCTGACAATAAACTCTACCATAGTGGGCCAAATACCCCAAATCTCCCCTTGTGCCAATGCCTGTATGACATAAAGTGCCAAACAATACAGGTGACAGTATGAGAGCTCTATATCTATGGGGACAGACAGAGAGCAGTTAGGGGACACACCATAGGTGAAAGTAGTTCCATACAAACCAATCCCCTTGGGCCACATACCCTGGACATGAATGCATTAATCAAATGACAATTACAAGGCTGTATATAGCCGTGGCAGTATATATATATATATATAGATAATTTCTGTCGGCTGCTGATAATATCTCTGTGTGTATTGCCGATCTGTCGATATCAGTGGGAGACCTGTCACCAGCTTTTGTCAGACATAACTTTGGGCCGATTGCTGTCAGGGCAGAACATCGTCTGATCTGTTCTTTTACTACTTTTCTATTTAATATGGAAGTTAGTGGCAGGTCTGGAGATTGTCACATCCAATCATTTGTCCGATATTGCAGATATATCTGCATGTCTATGGCTTTAGTTTCTGTGCACTGAACCCTCCAATTGAAACCCATATTGTTGGGCACCAATTGAATTCCCTGGTGCCAATTCAGGACTTGATCAGTGGGTATGAAGACAAATAACTCTCTAGTCACATATGCATTTGTCAATGGACCCCACAATGTATATTGCTGCTGAATAAAGTGACACTATTTAAATAAACGTCAGTAATGACAAGCTTCCCTATTCTCACGCCTGAGCCAGATCAGCTACACGGGCCCCTGATGGGATTCAGATGGCCATTAATTTAGAGGCTTCAAATGTAACACCATTTTCTAATGAGCTGGGGAAAGTCACACATTGGGCTCTACAGGGGGCAAAGGGGTGACATTGGGCCACATGCTAAACCACTCAGATGCCTTTTCCTTTGGAGGAAATGGGGCAGGAGGGGAAAACAAGGCAAACAGCAAACATCCCCAATGGCAAGCGGACAGGCACTGAGGTTGAACTGTAGGGAACCCAGGGTCATATCCCCTTCAGTCATTTCAATGACAAGAACTTGTATTTGTAGACACACAAAAGGGATGATTAGCATGCACTTTAATTAGTGAGGGAACCTGGACGTTCTGCTTTGCTTACATAGCACGGCCATTGGGAAGGGGAAAGTGATTGACAGGACGTGTCCCTCCCAGTGGGCTCTTGGTACCCCTCTTGCACACACTGCACAATGGCTGGCTATAAGTAACTGAAAACCAGCCACAAGTGTGTTAAGTTGTATGTAGGGCAATGTTTACAACATGGAGCCCAGGGGCATTTCCTTGCTGGACCCCTGACCTCCTAAATGGAATGTTTTTCATGGAGAAGAATGACTTAAATATAGAGAAATCCAGTCAGTGAGCCTTTGGCTGTTGTTTGACTAAAGCTGCCCATAGATTTCACCCTCGTATTTGATGACCGATCGTGTGTCTTAATCTTCCGACCTGCCACTAACTATTCAGATGAAATAAAGTAGTAAAAGAAAATATCAGACGATGTTCTGGCCGTGACACCAATCGTAGGAAAATTATGCCTGACAAATAGAAGTCGCCAATTGTTATAATCTGATAGGCAATACATACAGAGATATTATATGTAGCCAACAGAAACCTTCTTTTCAAACGACTTTATCTTTGCATCTATGGCCAACTTAGGGTCGGGGCACACAGGCAGATTCGGGGAGATTAGTCGCTAGGCGACAAATCTCCTCTTCTTCGGGGCAACTAATCTCCCCGATCTGCCTTCCTCCGGCTAAAATGAAAACCATCTTGGTACACAGTGAGTACAACTCAATGATAATACTGAGACTTTACCCTTTGCATGCTGGTACTCAGTGAGTACAACTCAAGGCTAGTACTAAGACTTTACCCTTTGCATGCTGGTACTCAGCAGGTTTAGCAGTTGAGACATGAGGCCAGATGAAAGTGAAACAGGGCTATTATGTCTGGGAAGACTCAGACTTCCAGTAAGACCTGTAATGTCTCTGAGCAAACCTACAAATGTAGCAAGACAATGCCAATCCGTTTTATGGGTGTCCTGGGCACTGGGCTTCAGGGAAAAGTCAATATTTGTGCAAGATCTGTAAGTAGCAGTCGCCTCTTGTGAGGAACCAGACTCCCTTTAAAGGAAGAGAAGAGAGAGAAGTGTCAGGTCACACTCACGTCCTTTAATTATCAGATCTGCCCCTACATTAGTCCGAGGTGTCAGGGTAGTTAGTAAAGGCAAATTGCTCTTTTCTTTTAGCTGTGAGATCCGTCGCTTCTGTATTTCTGCTCTACAAACAGAGGCCCAGCTGCACAGACACTGCGCCCAGCACCTACGTGTTACTTACACGGCCCAGGGCCTCATATAGAGACAGTAATGGCTGCCCGAATGTCTCCATTAATAGCCTTTCTCTTCATTCCCTCATTTCTTTTTAGAGACACAGTGCATGGCACCAACCTATGTTCTTCTCATCTTCTTCCAAATCATCCAAATAATACGGAGGGCATAGAGGCTTCTCTCTCTCTCGCTCTCTCTCTCCCCCCCCCCCAGATACTACCAGAGAGGGCATCATGCCTGGCACCAACCTACAGTCTTGTATGTCTCACCCAGATACTTGTAAAGAGGGCATCATGCCTGGCACCAACCTACTGTTCTGTATGCCTGACCAAGATACTTGTGAGAGCATGGATTATAATATGTAAAAAAATGAAAAATAGTACTGAGAGTGGGCCCCTGGTCTAAGATTTTTGTGTGGGCCCCTGATGTACTAGTCCAACGCTGGGCATCATGCCTGGCACCAACCTACTGTCCTCTCTCCCAAAACCAGGCAATTTCAGAGAGTCCCTGGGGGTCTTTTATAAAGTTTGCAAAGTACATATTTATTCACATGTATTGCCCATGTTTGTTTTTTCTGAAAGCTAAAATATTGCTGTGCCCATTTTCTCTTTTTTGCCAATTCATATTGCAAACAAATTTTTAGGAATGGCTCACACATGAGATGTTTGCGTGAGTGCGGCCCCTGTGCGAGGTTGTTGTGCGTGAAAATAGCATTGACAGCAGTTTACATTCGCAAGTTGTGAAACTGTTTTGCAAATATTTTCTCCGCTACCAAAGTCGTGTCGTGTGCATAAATATTGTGGTCTTTGCCATATTCAAAAAGCTCTTATGGACATTCACAGTGTGAAAGAAAATGACAATTCTGTTTGCACATTAAATACACCTCTGATTCCACATTAACTGGGATAAGTCATCCATCTTCCCTTTAGACGTGTTTGGCTGTGATAGGATATAGCCAGACCTTCAACTTGCCTCACCAACAAGTACCTGGGGAATGGGGATCATACTACACAAAGACCCCACTTAATTTACAGACCTTAATATTCTCCCGCTCATTACCAAAAGGTCAAATTCCCTAGGGATCTGGGCTAACCTATCACTTCCCCTAATTGGTAGAATTAATGTCCTTAAAATAATATACCTACGAAAGCTGCTGTATATATTTCGTAATGCACCCATGTATATTCCAAAGAGCACACTGAACAAGATCAGTACAATAACCAGCAACTTTATTTGGTACCATCTCTTGCCAGACTAACCTTGATCTCTAACACTGATCACTTGCCATATATACTACCTAGCCTCACAGGTAGCCCACGCTAGATACTGGCTATAATTTGACACAGAGAACCCAACCACATTATTAGAAGCCCTGGCAATGGGATCAATGGAAGCACTAGGCAATATTCTTCATAGACAAAGAAGGGATCTCCAACAGCTAGTAGCAGTTACGGCAGCAACCCTTAGGTCCTAGGAGCTTGCACACCAAATCCTAGACCCGGAGAGAAGCCTGCTCTCCCCAGCAACCTCCTGATGGTTTAACTCCAGAATCCCCGAATTTAAGACAATCCCAGATGTTATTATGTTAACTATTGGGCAAGACACAAGGTTTGACTTGCTTCAGGGGGGCAGCTTTAAAAACAAAGCCCAACTGCAAGAACACATGGAACTGGAAAACCTCTCCCAGTTTCAGTACCTACAGCTAAGATATGTCTACCAGAGGCAAACTCAGTCCCTACTGGAACTGAACCCTTTACCATCCCAGCCCTAAAAAGTTAGTATTCAGTAAGTACAAGATTCTACTAAACAATATTGTCGACCCACTCCCAAGAGTTAAATTAAATGGGAAATACTAAACCCACCACTAGATGAGGCAGAGTGGGAAGAGGTGCAAGACAATATGCAGCAACCCCTGGTCAGCACAGGGACCGACTAGTCCATTTTAAAGGGATACTGTCATGGGAAAAACATTTTTTTTAAAAAAAACAAATCAGTTAATAGTGCTGCTCCAGCAAAATTCTCCACTGAAATCCATTTCTCAAGAGATCAAACAGATTTTTTTCATATTTCATTTTGAAATCTGACATTGGGCTAGACATATTGTCAGTTTCCATGCAGCCCCAAGTCATGTGACTTGTGCTCTGATAAACTTCAGTCTCTCTTTACTGCTGTACTGCAAGTTGGACTGATATCACCCCCCCCCCAGCAGCCTAACAACAGAACAGTGGGAAGGTAACCAGATAGCAGCTCCCTAACACAAGATAACAGCTGCCTGGTAGATCTAAGAACAGCACTCAATAGTAAAATCCAGGTCCCACTGAGACACATTCAGTTACATTGAGTAGGAGAAACAACAGGCTGCCAGAAGGCAGTTCCATCCTAAAGTGCTGGCTCTTTCTGAAATCACATGACCAGGCAAAATGACCTGAGATGCACCTACACACCAATATTACAACTAAATACACTTGCTGGTTCAGGAATGACATTTTATATTGTACAGTGAATTATTTTCAGTGTAAACAGTGTCATTTAGTAATAAAAACGACATCATAAAAATCATGACAGAATCACTTTAAAATTGTACACCAGACTAATGTCACCCCACAGAAACTGTTCCAAATGGGGAAACTCCCCTCCCCCCAATGCTTGAGATGTGGAGCAGACAATGGAACATTCTTGAATGTCAAACAGTACTTCAATTCTTGGCAAATGAGTTAGCACTGCCAAATATAATGTGCCCAAAAGTCTGTATCCTACATGTCATTCATGACCTGTTACTGAACACACGCTCACGTACATTGTTCTTTTTCCTTTTATTATATGCAAACCAATGCATGGTTGCTAGGGTCATTTGGACCATAGCAACTAGATTGCTGCAAATTTGAGAGCTGCTGAATAAAAAGTTAAATAGCTCAAAAACCACAAATGACTAAAAAATGAAAACCAATTGCAAACTGCAAGAATATTCCTCTCTACATCGTTATAAAAGTTGATTTTCAAGGTGAACAATCCTTTTAAGGGACCAAGTGCGCTTTTATTGGCTCTGTATAGCTAACTCTACCTGAATTTATTTAATTTTAACTTCCCCTTAATATACAAGTAAAAGGCACTGGCCACATCTTTGTTATAGTGCATTGTAAGGTTAACTTCCCCTTTAAGTGAGTATGGTAAGACATGATAGGCAGATGAAAGGCAGACTTAGCTGCACAGATTTGCAATAATTAGTTCTTCATTACAGACTTGAAAAGCTGAGAATGAAAAGGCAAAGACCCCCTCCCCTGGGTGCCCCTTTTTGTCTCATTAAACACGACTTTCCCTTTCTGCAAACTTTACCCAACGCCCAACGTCTTCTCTTTGTTCCCCGGCCTGGTACCTTCCCATCACTAAACACTTGTTCAAACGATGAGCGGGGCCCGTGTGGGAGCAATGGGCTCTGAGTGGTTCCCCTGGTTGGCACCCGGGTGCAGAAAGACACAGCTATTTGGGAATGTGCAGAAAGAGAGTTATTTGGGAATGTACACAATCAGGCCTCTATCCTCCCCAAATTATACACCACCACCAAGTGGCATGTCCATGAGAGCCCCCGTCCCATTAGGGCCATTTAATGAAAGGTCGTTAGGGAAGGCTTTGAGGATTGTTTATTAATGCATTTATTTACTTGTGCTAATTTCCCCTGTAGCCAAGAGCACAAAGGCTGAACAATAAAGTGGGACTCGCTGCTGCTGCTTTTTACTTGCCCCGTCGTTTCCTGAAACTCTCTCCATGTCAATAGGTTTAGTTTCGGCCAATAATAAAGCGTAAATAATAAAGCGTAAATAATAAAACGTAAATAATAAACGGTAGATAATAAACCATGCAGCTTTTTCCTTTGCCCAAGGCCCATGTGCCAGCTCTCCTTCATTTCTAATTATATGCAAGTCTCTCTCATCCACTCACACCAATTCCTCTTCACAAACTGTGTGCTCTTCTTGAGATTGCTACAAAAATCCGTTTGATTCACTTTCCTATTTGACTCAAATGGGGGGAAAAAATCTCTTTTAACTCCAAAGCAATAGTCAGCTTTGTCCCGAGATCAGTCTTTTATATGAGTATTACTATCAATAATCCTGTTTCAACACTGGCTGCAAAGGCACCCAGCACTTTATTCTATCCTCACTGGATACCCTTGTGCCTGCTGGATAATAGTATGGCCATTATTTATATATATTTATATATAGTGATCATATCCCCTTATATATTTATATATAGTAATCATATCCCCCTTATATATTTATATATAGTGATCATATCCCTCTTATATATTTATATATATTGATCATATCCCCTTATATATTTATATATAGTGATCATATCCCCTTATATATTTATAAATAGTGATCATATCCCCTTATATATTTATATATAGTGATCATATCCCTCTTATATATTTATATATATTGATCATATCCCCTTATATATTTATATATAGTGATCATATCCCCTTATATATTTATAAATAGTGATCATATCCCCTTATATATTTATATATAGTGATCATATCCCCCTTATATATTTATATATAGTGATCATATCCCCTTATCCAGCACTTTATTCTATCCTCATTGGATACCCTTGTGCCTGCTGGATAATAGTATGGCCATTATTTATATATAGTGATCATATCCCCTTATATATTTATATATAGTGATCATATCCCCTTATATATTTATATATAGTGATCATATCCCCCTTATATATTTATATATAGTGATCATATCCCCTTAAATAGTTATATATAGTGATAATATCCCCTTATATATTTAAATATAGTGATCATATCCCCCTTATATATTTATAGTGATCATATCCCCCTTATATATTTATAGTGATCATATCCCCTTATATATTTATATATAGTGATCATATCCCCTTATATATTTATATATAGCGATCATATCCCTCTTATATATTTATATATAGTGATCATATCCCCCTTATATATTTATAGTGATCATATCCCCCTTATATATTTATAGTGATCATATCCCCTTATATATTTATATATAGTGATCATATCCCCCTTATATATTTATATATAGTGATCATATCCCCTTATATATTTATATATAGTGATCATATCCCCTTATATATTTATATATAGTGATCATATCCCCTTATATATTTATATATAGTGATCATATCCCCCTTATATATTTATATATAGTGATCCTATCCCCTTATATATTTATATATAGTGATCATATCCCCTTATATATTTATATATAGTGATCATATCCCCTTATATATTTATATATAGTGATCATATCCCCCTTAACGGTCTCTTCTCCAGTGTAACCAATCCCAACTTGTTTTTCCCCATAACTGATCCCTTCCATTCCCTTTATCAGCTTAGTCACTCTTCTCTGTTCTTTCTCTTTTTCATTAATGCCCTTATATATTTATAATGTATATAGTGATCATATTCCCTATAAACTTTATCCAGTGTAACCAATCTCAACTTAGCCGCATCTTCCATATCCTTTATCAGCTCTACTCAATGCTATTTCAGTAATGTCCTGCTTAGGGCTTTTACTGACGAGGGGTTGTAGCTGCACTCCGTTTTCTGCGTTCAGCCGCAGGGCAGACGCATTACATTTTTTAATTCCTGATTAACTGCCAAACAAAGCCTTCTTTAGGCTGCCAGTCTACATATGGGGCTACAAAATAGCCAATGAAAGCCCTTCTTTGGCATCCCAGAGCAACGTAAAAAAAGTTGGGGTACTGAAGAGTAAAAAAAATTTGGGCCCCCCGGCCGAGCTGTGTCACAGTACCTTAGTATCCCTATAATGGCTGCCTTGTTTGCTGTAATGTATTTTGAGCCCCACAGGAGAAAAAACCCTTATATAAATGATTGGCTTTCCCCTTATCTGTCCTATTTGATGGTGTCATTGGCTGATGAGGACAAGAGCCACAGCTCCACTTCACCTCCTATTGTCACTGAGACTTGGCCAGTTATGGGCTGATAAAAGTTGCCCATTCAGTCCCTGAAGACCAAGTTAGCATATATGGGGGCCTCGAACTGATATTGGGCTGGTAATTGGCCAGATATCTATCAAGCAGTTTTGAAGATCCTGTTGGACGAGGGCCACAAGTACCAGTTGATGTGTTCCTCATCTGATAGGTCTTCATAGACCCAATGTTTGGCCTTACAGTCATTGATCAGATCACCTCAAGTTGGACCTAGTGGCCAAATCTGACAAGAGAGACGCTCATTTGGCAAGGTCACTGTGTATGGTTATCTTAAGTGTAATTTACTACAGTCTCTCATGTATCTCATGCTCATCAGGTGAGAAACGACCCACTGAACAGATGAGTATCTGATGGACCAGGAACAAAGGGTTGGTTGTGTTATGTCAGTGGGATAGGGAGGGTGCAGTGTGTCTTGTCATATATTATGTCTGATAATGACATTACCTAACGATCTGATCTGCAATCACTTTGTGAGTGGGGTTAATTGGTCATTAAAGTATCACCGATCCCACTAAAAAAATGTGAAACTATAGCTCTGACCCTGCATATCTACAATCCCTGCCATAAATCAAGGCAGGGCTGCTGTTTATTTGCTAGAAAAGAAGTAGAGACAAACTATGGGTACCAAGAAATTCATTCCCCCATTCAAAAACATTTGTATGGACACATTTATCTGACACAAAGTCAAAGTTGTTATGATGTTGTACAACATTCCCCATTTTGTTGTACGTTAAATCTGTTTATCCTGGTGACTTTATCCCTTTAACCCAAATAGGTTTATGTCAGATTAACTTGCTGCCACTTTGGGTAATGTGACTGGTAATTAATCAGCCGTGGGACAGATTTCTGCACCTCATTAATCAGAAATAGCCAGAATAATGGGGCCAGGTGATAATGTGCCAAGATATTGCCTATGGCTGCCCTCTGTGGGTGTGAATTTTACCTGTGACTCCCCTTGATCAGGTGATACCCCAGTGATGATTAGCCAGTAATGAGGTGCAATATGCATGAATGCCCCTGATTGGGCTGTCACTTCCCACCTCTGTCCTCTCCCAGGCCCCTCAGGTAGAACTTTTGTTATTGAGAATGTTCCTCCCAGTGGGACTGAGGCCTAATTACTAACAATGAGAGTCATTAGCAAACCAATCAGCTTCTGCTTCTCAGTGTCTGGGGAGCTGGGACTTGTGGATTCCCTGTCTGGTTTGGATACACATGTAAAGGCCATGGACCATACCATTTCATTCATTAGGGCCAGGTTCAAACCATAAGGCAGTGTAATGGAATGGGGAGGGGTTGCATGCAATAAACCAGAGCATGGGTCAAATTAGAATTTGATATCATTTATTAGGAACTACTCTTTCAATTGTATTTACCTGCATATATTTATTCTGCTACCTGTAAATGTCATTAGCGCATACATATGAGATCATAATTAGATAGTAAACGATACAGACAGGCAGATCCTTCCTGGTACCTACAGTGCAATTTATCACCTCTCTTATCATTTATTTCTACTTGCGCTTGGTAACAGCGCTTGATTCTGTGCCTTTATTATCAGTGTATTATAAAAATGCTCATTGCTAGCTCTGTACAATTAAACATGTACCTTAAAGAATATATCCTTCTTCTTCCCTGCTGAAGGATTGTGTTTGGTTTACCTTTCATAGAACTCACTTGCATGTACAGTATAATGACATTTTATTAAGCTTTAGAGGAGCTGCCTGACAGTGCTGCAGCCAAGTGTCATATAGTGATCCTGAAATATGCGCCATTCTTCTTCTACCTAAACGGATGCTCTTTAATCTATTGAACCTAATTTGTTATCTCTCTGTCCTGATGGTATTCCCCAGTCTGTTATGTCATGAAGTACAGAAACCAAAACCTATTGGGGTAAGAGCCTTGCTTTTATTTTACTGGGCACAAATGCTCCTGTATGAAACCATAAATGTTGCAATCAAATATCTTTAATGTCCAATACTGCTTCAAATGTTTCCTGCCGAAGAAGAGGCGATTTGTCCCCGAATCTCCATGTGTGTCTCTGCCCTTAACAATGTATTAGGCTTACTGGCCTATAGTTTCCTGAAGGAGATCAAGTACCTCTTTTCATTTTTGATATCACACTGGCTTTGCCCTAGTCTATTGGTCTGAAAGTAAACAGTATTAAATAAACAAAGGTATGGGATCTATGAACTAGAATGCTTGGGACTAGAGTGTTCTACATAAGGTATCTTTATGTCACATGGGGCACCATACTTTAAGGTTACTATGATCATTAAGTACAAGGTGCTACCTTATTCTTACAGAGAAGAACTCATCAGTCATAAAAGGAGAATTGCTTACTTAGAATGGGACTCTACTGGAAATGCAATTGTCATATTTTGGAGCCTTCCGAATAAGGGGATTCTGTATAATAGATCCTATAGCGTTACTCGGCACAGTCTAAGAAAGAACCAGTTGCAGATGCCGCTTTTAACTGTTTCTTTTGTCTCCTGCCCCTCTTCTCAAACCATTCCTTTCTTTCTCTGCCCCTCTCTTCCTCTATCAGATCAAAAAGCCTTTTGGTAATAATATTTATTATGAGTTTGTATTCAGCAGGTTCATTAAGAGTCGTTTCAATATGAAAAGTAGGGACCTCTGTGAGTGAAGTACTTAACCTGTTTTGTTCCCCGTGCTTCTCAGTCTGAAGCCCTGGAGTAGGGAATCTCTCCAAGTAGAAGTCTCAGTAGGTAATGAGACCTTTTCATCCATTGTCTGGGTAATTTAGAGAGGTACATTTCCTATTGTGATCTGTAGAAAGCCCCAACAATGAGCCATTCCGTTGGTTTCTTTGCTCTACAAAGGCTCATTATTGGAGCCATGAGATGCTTTCATGTTAATGTTGATGGGAATGTCCTCTATAAAGAGGGGCTTGTGTGTATTCCATGTCTGGTCTGAAGGGCTGGTCTCTAAAAGAAGGCAAGCTGGGGACCTGTGTGTATTCTGCGTCTCAACTGAAGGGCTGGCCTCTATGAGAAGACAACTAGGAGGCTTGTGTGTATTGATGTCTGGATTGAAGGGCAGGTTCTTAGTTGAAAGGCAGAAATGTATAAGTATATAAGTGTCATACCTTTAGCATATGGTCAAGCTATGATATGGCTACCCAAGTAACATCCAATAATAGGATTTCCTTACTTTCCCATCCGTAGCCGACTGAGCCCCTCTTGGTACCATACATGGTCAATACTGCTTCTTCAGACATGTGAGGCCAGACAGTATCGGTAAATCAATAATAAACACTATCCTATTATAGGAACCCAAAGAAAGTTTTTGATGTTGGCCCCTTTTGTTTCACACAGCCTTTATGTAATACAAGTGATACTGAGATTCCACTGCAGTTTAACATGCAACTGTGACTGACAGCTTCTTTTGAGTACATACTGACAGGTCAACCCCAGTGTGGGCAGTTGCTCTGAGGAAGAGCTTAGAAATAAAATTAAATCATAATAGAATCAGAAAAAAATGGAAGGGTTGGGGCAATGCAGTAATATAATATAAATGCCCATATAAATCACGTAATCCAGCTAGGTGGCGCTGCATCTGTTCTTGATTTACAATTCCCAGCATACTACTGGGGATTACAATTACAATGCAAGGGCAACTGGAGGGCTGCATGTGGATATCTCCAATGTGAATCAATGTATGCGACTAAACCTTCCACAAAGTTCCATGTTCACCCATACCATTACCACCTATACCAACACCTACAGTATAGCAAGTGCAAACCCATTCATTCTCATCTGGTGCCAAAATACATCTCCCAGGATTCATAGCTTATCTCTGCTATAATATCATTCATTAATCAGTATAATTCATGAAAGCATTTGCTTTGCTGAAATAAACTGAAATCTGTGATACTATCTGGCAGAAATGTTGCTTTTACCAGATACCCACTCTGTCCATTTTGCCCCACCCTCTCTATCTTCTTCTACTGGTGCCATCTTGCCCCTGTGTCTCCATCCTGTCCAATCATCTTTCCCTATTCTCTCCACCTTGCTCTTCAGTCTCTACCTTGCCCTACTATCTCCATCTTGCCCTACTGTCTCCTTCTTGCCCTACTGTCTCCATCTTGCCCTACTGTCTCCTTCTTGCCCTACTGTCTCCATCTTGCCCTACTGTCTCCTTCTTGCCCTACTGTCTCCATCTTGCCCTACTGTCTCCTTCTTGCCCTACTGTCTCCATCTTGCCCTACTGTCTGCATCTTGTCCTACTGTCTCTACCTTTCCCTACTGTCACCATCTTGTCCTACTAATCTCCATCTTTTGTTACTGTCTCCATCTTTCCCTACTGTCACCATCATGCCTTACTTTACCCATAATTTCTGACTATCTCCATCTTTGCCTACTGTCTCCAGCTTTCTCCACTATTTCCATGTTTCCCTACTGTCACCTGCTTATAATGCTGATCTTGTTCTTTACCTGCTGTCTCCATTTTTCCCAACCATCTCCATCTTCCCCTACTGTCTCCTTCTTTCCTTACTGTCTCCTTCTTTCCCTACTGTTTCCATCTTTTGCAACTGTCTCCATCTTTCCCTACTATCTCCTTCTTTCCCTAATGTCTATTTCTTTCCCTACTGTCTCCATCTTTTGCAACTGTCTCCATCTTTCCCTACTGTCTCCTTCTTTCCCTACTGTCTCCATCTTTTGCAACTGTCTCCATCTTTCCCTACTGTCTCCATCTTGTTACACTGTCCCTATCTTTCCCTACTGTCTCCATCTTCCCCTACTATCTCCTTCTTTCCTTACTGTCTCCTTCTTTCCCTACTGTCTCCATCTTTTGCAACTGTCTCCATGTTTCCCTACTGTCTCCATCTTGTTACACTGTCCCTATCTTTCCCTACTGTCTTCATCTTTCCCTACTGTCACCTTCTTTTCCTACTGTCAACATCGTTAAGCACCACATCTTTATAATGAACCTATAGGAAGTCCTGATTTTTCCTCACTTCCCTGCTGTAAAGAGTGAATGAGAGACCCCCCGGGACCCCGCACATCCTGCACACTGTGTGGTCCTCAGTGATGCAGTTACACCAGTTGTAGCTCCCATTTAGGCTACTATCTGTGCTTTGATTTTTAGGACCATTACCTGCTAATGAGCCGCAGGCTGATGAATGGGCCAGGACTGTTCATTGCGTATAGAAGGCTTGTTTGTTTGATATGTAGAATGTTGCCATGGAGACTTGTCCTTTGTTTAATAGCAAGGCCCCTTCCTTCCTGGTCCCATCTGCTCCTCAGGCCTTTCCTGGACCTATTGTCCCTGTGTCCTTCAGGCAAGCAGTTTTATGGTGCACCTGATCTGAGCTTTCACTGGGCCCTCATATCCCTTTCAATGGCCGGGTCCCTTAATAAGAGCCATTAACTATTTTATAATGTCACAAAATAATAATCAGCAAGTTTATGGAGTCTCCTCAGTGCCCCCCCACTGGGACAACACCTGCCACAGAGAGACGATTCTGTAGGCACTGGATTTAATGGCCGAACAATCCGTTTTCTCATAAATTCCACTGAAACTCGTGCTCAGGAATGGGGCTGAAATCTGACTGCAGAAACGTCTCCCCCGGGGCATTTTATATTCACAATGAGCCCATAATACAATGAATGGAAACTGTCCTTCAGTTTAAGTCTTGGCCCCATTACAATGGAATCCTCTCTATACTGTCCCACAGGGTCTGTAGTGAATTAGAGTTTATGGAAATCTACCCAATTTATTAGTACAATTTATATTCCCATTCCCTCCTTCAGAGAAACACACTCACACAGATGTGCTTAGGGGGGGGGGTTCAGCAGTGGAAACTGACCTACACTGAGCAACTATTGGGGTCTTACAGAGAAGCAACCTTTGTGTGGGGAGTTTGGATGTAGGATATCAGTATAGTAGGGAGAGATGGTGTCTATAGTAACAGTGGATAATAGTCTCTGGGAAGGGAGTGTGACTGTGGGATAGCAGGTATAGTAGGGAGAGATGGTGTCTATAGTAACAGTGGATAATAGTCTCTGGGAAGGGAGTGTGACTGTGGGATAGCAGGTATAGTAGGGAGAGATGGTACCTATAGTAACAGTGGATAATAGTCTCTGGGAAGGGAGTGTGACTGTGGGATAGCAGGTATAGTAGGGAGAGATGGTGTCTATAGTAACAGTGGGATAATAGTCTCTGGGAAGGAGTGTGACTGTGGGATAGCAGGTATAGTAGGGAGAGATGGTGCCTATAGTAACAGTGGATAATAGTCTCTGGGAAGGGAGTGTGACTGTGGGATAGCAGGTATAGTAGGGAGAGATGTGTCTATAGTAACAGTGGGATAATAGTCTCTGGGAAGGGAGTGTGACTGTGGGATAGCAGGTATAGTAGGGAGAGATAAGCATGTCAAGAGCTAAAGGGGCCAAGCCTGAGATTTGGGGTGAGTGATTATTTGTACCCTGGGTACCCCTGGAACTATAGCAGGGTGACTGTTACCCCAATGTTTCTATATATCTGTAACCTTGTTATGAGCTAAGGGGGCCCAGTCTGAACGTCAGTTAGGGGGAGATTTGGGGTGAGTGCTTATTTGTACCCTGGGTACCCCTGGAACTATAGCAGGGTGACACCCCAATGTTTCTATATATCTGTAACCTTGTTATGAGCTAAGGGGGCCCAGTCTGAAGGTCAGTTAGGGGGAGATTTGGGGTGAGTGTTTATTTGTACCCTGGGTACCCCTGGAACTATAGCAGGGTGACACCCCAATGTTTCTATATATCTGTAACCTTGTTATGAGCTAAGGGGGCTCAGTCTGAAGGTCAGTTAGGAGGAGATTTGGGGTGAGTGCGTATTTGTACCCTGGGTACCCCTGGAACTATAGCAGGGTGACACCCCAATGTTTCTATATATCTGTAACCTTGTTATGAGCTAAGGGGGCCCAGTCTGAAGGTCAGTTAGGGGGAGATTTGGGGTGAGTGTTTATTTGTACCCTGGGTACCCCTGGAACTATAGCAGGGTGACACCCCAATGTTTCTATATATCTGTAACCTTATGAGCTAAGGGGGCCCAGTCTGAAGGTCAGGGGGAGATTTGGGGTGAGTGCTTATTTGTACCCTGGGTACCCCTGGAACTATAGCAGGGTGACACCCCAATGTTTCTATATACCTGTAACCTTGTTATGAGCTAAGGGGGCCCAGTCTGAAGGCCAGTTAGGGGGAGATTTGGGGTGAGTACTTATTTGTTCCTTGGGTACCCCTGAAATAATAGCACAATCATTGTATAATAAATGAATCCAATAGGAGTTGGATACAATAGTTGGACACACTTCACACAAGCTCAGCTACTCCCCCAAGTGGCCGGTGCCATCACAGCAGCCACAGAAAAGCCAGAAATAAGGAAAATAAGGAAAACTTCACAGCTTTGTTAAATAGAACTTACTGTTCTTGTTGAAATTGAACTTATACTGGTTCCTTTATCTCAGAGAAATATTATCAGAATCAGACAACTACACAATTCTTATGGAAGGACCAAGGCCAAGCAGAAATTTACTGCAAAGTGCTTTTATTCACACGACATGTTTCGGGTGTAGAAACCTTTTTCAATAATCATGTTGTGTAAATAAAAGCACAATGCAGTAAATTGCTGCTTGGCCTTGGTCCTTCCATCAGAATGTTGTATTTGCACTATTATGTCTGGACGAGACATGGAAGGAAAAGTTGAACGTAGAGGTAAAGTTGGGCAAAGTTGTGTCTATTATCAGAATCAATGGGTTTGTATAGTAAAGGGGCAGAAGAATTGGTGGGAGAGATGATGGGAAGCCACAAGTCTGTCAGACACGTGTGAAAGGAAGTT
This sequence comes from Xenopus laevis, assembly GCF_017654675.1. NCBI lineage: Eukaryota > Metazoa > Chordata > Amphibia > Anura > Pipidae > Xenopus > Xenopus laevis. Next base: position 2,801,427 of record NC_054372.1, on the reverse strand, counting down.
ATTTGTGTTCTGAGCTGTGCTGGGAATTCCATGTTGTTACAGGACAATTATATCTTGTGCAATTGGGGGACTTACCAGGGGCGGGGGGCTAATGCCACCATGTATTCAAACCCAAAATAAATGTGACTAAAAAATGTTGTGTTTATTAAATATGAGTTTTTCTGCCCCCCACCTGAGACGTACTGGGCCCCTGCCAGGACAAGGCATCCATATATTTGTGTTTATGTACTAACATTATAAATACACTACAACTTCACCCCCTTGTTATTAGCATTTGCTTCTGGAGTGGGGCACTAGGGAAGTTACAACTGTGAGTAAATGGGAGACACTGTGGAAACAATCCACTCTCCGAACTGCAAACAATCCACCGTCTTGCACCTGTATATTGGCTCCTTGGGTTTCATTCCAAACTTTATTTAATGACAAGCCTCCCAAAATGCATTTTGTAAACATATTACACCAGACGAACGCGCCTTTCTCTCTGATTTGTTTTTTAGAAGATTTATTGGCCCTGAACCCAAGTGTAAGTGAATATACTGCAGTCCTCCATGCAGCCAGCAGGTGGTGCCCTTGTGCTTTTGTGATCATTATTATTATCATATATTTATATAGCGCCAACATATATCACAGCACTGTGCATTAATGGTTATTATATAATATTCTAACAATTGGTGGAATTATACTAATAAAAAACATGGTAGGGGTGGGGATAGAGGGGCCTGCTCAAAAGTACTTATTGTGGCGAGTTGAGTGTGCATGTGAGTATGCATGTGAGTGTGTGTGTGAGTGTGTGTGTGCGTGTGAGTGTGAGTGTGCATGTGAGTGTGCATGTGAGTGTGCTTGTGAGTGTGCATGTGAGTGTGCGTGTGCATGTGAGTGTGCATGTGAGTGTGCATGTGAGTGTGCATGTGAGTGTGCGTGTGCGTGTGAGTGTGCATGTGAGTGTGCGTGTGCGTGTGAGTGTGCATGTGAGTGTGCAGATATTTCCCACTGTCTGATGTTAGTGTCGGGCACATGTGAAAGGAAGTCATTTATGTTCTGTGCTGTGCTGGGAATCTTTATGAACAAACAGTAACAGGCACATTCCTGAGGGACTCACTAAACCACTTAAATTAACTGCTTGTCACACTGGAAATTTGTGGGTTCTGGAAAATGCCAGAGGGGCTGCCGTAAGTTGCCATAGACTATTGTCACTATTTAGTGGGCTGCTGTACTTGAAATGCCAGGGTCTATTCTGAATCCCAGTCCAGAGCTGAGCTGGTGCAGAACCGTTATCCTTACTGGCAAAGACTTCAGTGTGACAGTTAGTTAGACGATGAACTTCTGCCTCTGACCATCAGGTGGCGATGAAACATCAACTAATTCCAGCCTAACTCCTACTGATACCATATAAGTTACAGTACTGCCATCTGAGAATCAAGCAGTTAACCTCTAATTAATATACTTATTAGCACAAGTGTGCAAACAGATTTATATCTATTAAATGATATTTAATTAACACTAATGAATTCAGATTTGAACTCCCACAGAAAGCAAGGCATTTCTACTAGTGCCTCATAGGGAAATCATGTAAAGAAGTGCAAAGAAAAGATTCCAGTTCTAATTCCACCTTCTTGGCATTTTAGGTGCCCGTGTGGCAGATAATTAGTTATGATCAGGGAGCCTTAACTAAATCACTATTAATTGCTTTACAGGTTTGGGTGTACTAAAATATAATCTTATTATATAAGTTTATTGCCTATAGCAGTGGTCCCCAACCAGTAGCTCATGAGCAACATGTTGCTCTCCAACCCATTGGATGTTGCTCTCAGTGACCTCAAAGCAGGTGATTATTTTTGAATTCCTGGCTTGGAGGCAAGTTTTGGTTGCTTAAAAACCAGATGTACTGTCAAACAGAGTCTCCTGTAGTCTACCAGTCCATATAGAGGCTACCAAACAGCAAATCACAGCCCTCTTTTGGCATCTGCATGGACTTTTGCATGATTGTGTTGCTCTCCAAGTCTTTTTTCATTTAAATGTGGCTCAAGAGTAATAAAGGTTGGGGACCCCTGGCCTATAGGAATCATTAGGCAGCAGTGCTGTAAGATGAGAATACAGAAGTCTGTATACCAGTCTGATGGTGGCCCTGAATTAACAAGCACAGGGTGCGGAAGTGAAGAGAAGCTGCTGATCCTCTATCACTTCCCTCATGAGTCGGACAACACGGAGAAAATGGAGATGGTACAGCAAAGACATGGATAGAGATGCACAATAAAGAGAAAGATGGGGGTGGCACAATGGAGACAAGGGGGAGAATGGAGATAGTACAACAGAGAGAGGAATAGAAATGGTACAGTGGTGAGGAGGGTGGAGATGGTACAACAGAGAGGAAGATGGAGATGGTAGAGCAGAGAAGAAGATAGAGATAGTACAACAGAGAGAAGAATAGAAATGGTACAGTAGTGAGGAGGGTGGAGATGGTACAACAGAGAGGAAGATGGAGATGGTAGAGCAGAGAAGAAGATAGAGATAGTACAACAGAGAGAGGAATAGAAATGGTACAGTAGCGAGGAGGACAGAGATGGTACAAGAGAGAGGGAGATGGAGATGGTAGCCAGTAAATAAGTAAATAGCCAGTGTGTATGACATCTTACATCAGCCCCTCTGGCATTTACTAGAATCCATAGATTAAGGGCCTTTATAAACCTGCTCTTTACAACTCCCAGTTACTTGATCATCAAAGCTCCTGAGCCTGGTCTGGCCTGGGATTCTGAGATTCCCAGTTTCCACATTCTTGCCTGATTCCTGTGTCGTTTCTTCCCCTGCCTTGTTCTTGTTCTCCAGTCTCCACCAGTTGCCCCATTGTCAATTCCCTGGTTCTGAACTCCAGCCTGTTTCTCGACTCTTCTTCTCAACTCTGCTTGTATGCTGCCTGTCCAGACCTCAACCTGCATCTCTGACCTTCCCTGTGTTTCACCAGCTCTGACCTTCAGCCTGTTACCAGACTTCAGTTTTGCCTGCCACTGGGCTCACCATAGACTTATTGTTTCAAAGTTATTGTTTCTCCATTGCACTTCATTTCTTCTGTTATTTTCCTCCCTAATCATTTAGTAATGCTTAAAATATACCATGGTTGCCAGTCATTATCCAGCCATTAATTGGTGGTTCTCAGGTTACTTAGCACACCGGCTCCTGTCAGTCATTCACCAGTGGCCAAACCAGACATACAGATGGTACAGCAGAGAGAAGGATGGAGATGGTACAATAGAGAGGAGGGTAGGGATTGTAAAAGAGAGAGGAGGAGAGAGATGGAACAATAGAGATGTGGGAGAAGGATGGAGATGGTACAAGACATAGGAGGATGAAGATGGAACGATGGAAGGCACTATAGAAATGGTACAGCAAAGAGGAGGATGGAGATGGTACACCAGAGATATGGATGAAGATGACAAAGCAAAAAGGAGGATGGAGAATGTACATTAGATCGAATGATGTAGATAGTACATCTGAGGGGGGGATGGATATAGCACAACAGTGAGGAGGCTGAAGATAATGCAACAGACAGCATGATAGAGATCATCCTCTATCCTCCTCAAGAGATAGTAGGATAGAGATGGAACAGCAGAGAGGATGAAGATAGTACAATAGAGAAGAGGAAATATGTGATAAAGCAGAGAGAAGGACGGAATAGATAAAATAGAAGAGTATGATAGAGAGGAGGCTAGAGGTGGTACAACAGAGAGAAGGCTAGTGATAGTAGAACAAAGAGGAGGATAGAGGTGGTACAACATAGTTACATAGTTACATAGTTACATAGTTAAATTGGGTTGAAAAAAGACAAAGTCCATCAAGTTCAACCCCTCCAAATGAAAACCCAGCCCCATACATACACCCCTCTCAGAGAGAAGGATAATGATAGTAGAACAAAGAGGAGGATAGAGGTGGTACAACAGATAGAAGGATAGTGATAGTACAGGTATAGGATCCCTTATCCGGAAACCCGATATCCAGAAAGCTCCGAATTACGGAATGGCTGTCTCCCATAGACTCCATTTTATCTAAATAATCCAAATTTTTAAAAATGATTTCCTTTTTCTCTGTAAATATAAAACAGTAGCTTGTACTTGTACTTGATCCCAACTAGGATATAATTAATCCTTATTGGAAGCAAAGCCAGCCTATTGGGTTTATTTCATGTTTAAATGAACTTCTAGTAGACTTAAGGCATGAAGACCCAAATTACGGAAAGATCCGTTATCCGGAAAACCCCAGGTCCCGAGCATTCTGTATAACAGGTCCCATACCTGTAGAACAAAGAGGAGGCTAGAGGTGGTACAACAGAGAGAAGGATAGTGATAGTAGAACAAAGAGGAGGATATAGATTATAGAATAAAGAAAAACATAGATATGGTGCAATAGTGAGGAGAAAGAAGATGGTACAACAAAGAGAAGGATAAAGGTGGTACAGCAGAAATGTGAGGGTGCAATTAGGAGTAGCACAAGAGCTCGGAGCATGTTACTGAATGGAGTGCAGATACATCTGATATGGGAAGAGATCCACTAATTTTGTCACTGCACAAGGGATCGCTTTCTATATGGGGTGCACAGCAATAGTGCGTTGGATGACCACTGAGCCAAAGACTGTTAGGGGGTTACTTTGAGTTGGAGCCGAACAATTGGGTGCATAGATAAGATGACCAAGCTTGAGTTAGTTTAGTTACATACCTCAGTCCTCTTCTCCCCAAAACCCCCAATGTCAGTAGCAGCCCGTTCCCTAAATTTCCCTGGCTGCTAAATAGTTATATTTATTCCCCCCACCCAGATCCCAAACTCTCAGAGAATGTGCAGAAAACCCATTAGGACAGGGGGGCCCCCGGCCGAGTCTCCTTGAGGAGTCAACAGCCCAGTGTGAATGGCAAATACCAAACCACTTCCCGCATTGAAGCCGAGGATTTAAGCCCTTGATTTCCCATCATGTGCCGCTGCGGGGGCTGCTTAATCTTTGATACAATTACATGTTGCCTGGTGCCCCCCGTGCCTCGTGCAAACAAAGCTCTGGCTGGCTCGGGGCCTGCATGCTAAACGTGTCATTTCATGCGGCCAGCGGCATTCTGGGTAATCTCCCGAATGAACGGCTGCATCACTAAAGTTGGATTTGAGCAATTTCCAAGCAATTGCCCTGGAATAACCTGTAATCCGGAGAGACGGGCAGCGAGCGGCATTATTCCTGCCCGTGATGATCTATTCATTGACTTGCACTGAGACTAATAGAATGGAAATACTGGGGGGGGAGCACTATGATGGGGATGGAAGCGGCCGGGATTATCAGAAATCCACACGTATTGGGGCAGCGCCATTAACTACCACATACAGGGGTCCCACAGCGTTATTACCATAGCACCCCAAACTGTAGAGGTTGTTTTATTATCAGAACTATCAGGGGCTAAAAGAATATTTCGCTTTTCCATGTGTAACCCCTCTCTGCGCTGCTTCTCACCTTGGGGCAAATTTACTAAAGGGCGAAGTGACTAACGCTGGTGAAAATTCGCCTTCGTGACGTCATTTCGGCACTTTGCCGATTTACTAACGGTCGCTGGAGTAACTTCGCTAGTGAAGGAGATAGACTCTAGTGGTACTTCGCTCCCCAACACCTGGTGAATGTTCGCTCTGGCAAAGGGACGTAACTGCGCAAATTCACTAAGATGCGGATTTTACTGAGCGTTACCTCTTGCGTCAGACTTGCCTTCACCACCTCAGACCAGGAGAAGTGCAATAGAGTAGATAGGACTTCCTCAAAATTTAGTTGAAAATTTTTTGTCCCAAAAAACGCTGGCGACTTTTCAGGGTGATAGGCTGCAAAAGATCGTAGTTTTTTTTAGGGTACCCGGCTTCCCCCCTACATTTCCTAACATATGTCACATAAACTATACACTGGGCTTATGTGTAGGGCAATATAACAACTTTATTTTATTTCATTAAGGTTCCCTGGACTTGTGTAATGTAATGTATTTGCTGCAACATATACGTCCATTGTACTTTAACTTCCCGCTGTATGTAAATTAGCCACCACTAGCGCAACTTCGCTTTGCTTGCTGAATTAACGATAGCGAAACTTTGCCATCATTCGGCGCTGTGGCTGCAACTTCGCATTTTAGTGAATTAGCGTTATCCTGGAGAATTTTTGCCTGGCGAAGTGTGGCGATGTGAGCGAAGCCGTCGCTGGTGAATATCCGGAGGTTAGTGAATTTGCCCGTGCCTCATGGCTGAAGCACCACACGCATGTGCACAAACATAACACACACATGTAAATTCTCCAGCCCACACACATCTGCCCTCACCCTGTTCCAGCCTTTCACAACCGCACCCAGTTTCCTTCTCTAAGGGCTCTTACTGACAAGCGTTTTTACCTGCGCTCCCCTGCGTTCCGTTTTTCTGCGTTCAGCCGCAGGAATAGACGCATTACATTTTTCCAATGGGGCTGTACTCACACAGGCGCGTGTAGGTGCCGAACGCAGGAAAAATGCAGCATGTTGCGTCTCAACCTGCGTTCGGCGCCTACACGCGCCTGTGTGAGTACAGCTCCATTGGAAAAAATGTAATGCGTCTATTCCTGCGCTCCCGTGCGGCTGAACGCAGAAAAACGGAACGCAGGGGAGCGCAGGTAAAAACGCTCGTCAGTAAGAGCCCTTATACCTGCACGGGATGCTGGGAGTTGTGTGTCACAATGTGCAAGAACACTGCCATAATGTGACAGAATGTTTTATTCTATAGATTTACTGTATATATATAAATATTATAGGGGGGTGGGGAGAATATGTCTACATAAATAAAATAAACACCTGAATATGTTCATGATGGTGCCTGCGAGTGCCTAACCATTCTCTATATCCTGTATATGTCTCATATACACCCGTTAACCCCTCTGACGCTGGAAAGAGTTGTGCCGACTTAATGACATTTTCCAATTTCCCCCTCCTCTGATCCCCGATAAGCCGCCCGTTCTCCCTAGAAGAGACAGATAAAGCTTTTAATTTTACCTGAATGCCCAGAAAGAGCAATTTCTACGCAAAATAGGGCGAATAATCAAATCTACTTTCGGCTGAACGGCGTTCCCGGTGTGAAAGAAATGTGTTTGGCGCATTGTTCCCTGGGGCGCAGAACTGAGGACAATAAAACAAAATAATATTTTAGTCAAAATAGAACAAAGATGCTCCCAGCAAAGTTAAATTAGCATACTGAGGGCAAGAATACAGACAATGCGAGATAATGAGGACTGATTATTCAATTCAATGAATGTTAAATAGGGAGCTGTGGCCCCAGGGCCCTTATCTGCACCTCTCTCAATTTATTTGGTGGCATATTTTGAAGTTTCCCTTGTTTTGTTTTCATTCCACTTGTCTATGTGCAAGGAGCGACGGTGACCTTATGGGATGATAATTGGAAAGAAGTCAGACATTAAGTGCAGGTATTTGCCATAAAGGCAACGAGGGCAGCCTGAGGCTCCCAGATAAAGCCCTTCTACACCTGGCCAATCTGACTGTACCCCCCCCCCTCATTCTAATCTCACCCTAATCTCACCCTAATCTCATCCTAGTCTCCTGCACCTTCCAGATGTCACCTGTTCCTCTTTGGAGATCTTTGTCCCTCCATGGGCCAAGTTCAACGGTCCTTTAATTGTGGAGGAAAATGGCCATGCAGATACACATCTACTATACATCTACTATACATCTACTATACGTGTAGATGTAATGTTTCAACAATTTGAGAAAAAGTGCCCCTAAAGGGAACATTTTCCTATGTTAGTCCTTCTGGTGCCTTTACATTCTCATTATACACACATGATGTCTTTGTCATTGGGTCTATGCATAGAAAGACTCCATCACTCAGATCAATAGGTGTTGGACCTTCTGCCCCTCAACCTTCCCTTAAACAAACTTTATTCTAAGCTGGGCTTATGGTTTACTATAAGAACTTTGGCATCATCGGGAACTGGTGGTGCACAATAGTTTTCCTTGGGCTTCTGATTGTCCAGTCCTTACTGATGGCTCCAAAGTGGAGGAACTTCTAGACTGGTTGAGGAAATGCAAGAACAAGCGTCACTATTATGTACCCTTAAAAGGTTATGATCTGAAGAAATGTGCCCATCGATCTTCCATTCTGTATATTTCACTCCTTAAGAGTGGATACTATAAGAACTTCTACCGTTGTTGTAGTTGGGGAATAATGGGAGCTGGCTACTGCTCCTGTATAAACTATATTTAGAAGGGGTTTGTTACAGTGAGAGCTGTGAAGATGTGGAATTGTCTCCCTGAATCAGAGGTACAGGCTGATACATTAGATAGGTACAAGGAAGGGTCGGATGCTTTATTCACCAGTAGCTCCTCCCAGCAGACAGGAGGGAGCCAATGAGATTAGAGGAGGGAAAGAGGTGTTACAGGGAGAGCTGGGAAGTGAATCAGGGGTACAGGCTGATACATTAGATAGGTACAAGGAAGGGTTGGATGCTTTATTCACCAGTAGCTCCTCCCAGCAGACAGGAGGGAGCCAATGAGATTAGAGGAGGGAAAGGGGTGTTACAGGGAGAGCTGGGAAGTGAATCAGTAGTACAGGCTGATACATTAGATAGGTACAAGGAAGGGTCGGATGCTTTATTCACCAGTAGCTCCTCCCAGCAGACAGGAGGGAGCCAATGAGATTAGAGGAGGGAAAGGGGTGTTACAGGGAGAGCTGGGAAGTGAATCAGTGGTACAGGCTGATACATTAGATAGGTACAAGGAAGGGTCGGATGCTTTATTCACCAGTAGCTCCTCCCAGCAGACAGGAGGGAGCCAATGAGATTAGAGGAGGGAAAGGGGTGTTACAGGGAGAGCTGGGAAGTGAATCAGGGGTACAGGCTGATACATTAGATAGGTATAAGAAGGGGTTGGATGGTGTTTAGCAAGTGAGGGAATACAGGGATATGGGAGATAGCTCATAGTACAAGTTGATCCAGGGACTGGTCCCATTGCCATTTTGGAGTCAGGAAGGAATTTTTCCCCCTCTGAGGCAAATTGGAGAGGCTTCAGATGGGTTTTTCGTCTTCCTCTGGATCAACTGGCAGTTAGGCAGATTATATATAGACTTAAGGTTCAACTTGATGGACGTGTGTCTTTTTTCAACCTAACTTACTATGTTACTATGTTACTATGTTAAAAAGAGAATGTTGTGCTCACCACTAAACAATTGTAAACCATTAGATGGGGGTGCAATGGGGATGTGACCACAAAATTCAGACAAAGAAAAGAGATCTTGTGCACTCGCTCATTATCAAGGACATTAAGACACTTTGTTCAGTAAGATACTAAATAAATGCCCTCCCCTTTAAATAAAACAGGGATTGTTTATTGAGACCGGAAGGCCACAGACAAAGCAAAATGAGACTAGTGAGTAGTTAGGTGGGTACTTGGAGACACGTTGGCAGTTACAGGTTGGAGCAAGGTTGCCGCTTTGAATGTTGGGAGTTGGTAGTTAAATGTTATCCTGAAGGCTAGTGGAAGCCAGTGAAGTGATATCCATTGGTAGAGGGATGTCATTGGTCCCATACATGGGCACCTTTAGCTAATGATACCAGCATGTGGGGGTTCAGCAGGTAGGGGAGAGTCGGAATCATCTCTGTATTTCAGGGAGAAACCTTGGCACTGCCAGTATGTGATTAAGTTGTGCCCCTTGTGTAAAGGAACATTCAGCCGATTAAGTGGCTCATTGACAACTCAGTCAGGAAATTGACTCTCTGGACTTCATTTGCCTCTAAGTCGGCCGATTGCCTTTGTTATCTTGCCGGCCGCCTGCCTGTGTTTGCTGTAAACCTTCACTCATGAATAAGGAACGGTCCTGCTGTAATCCCAGCCGCACTCCCCCTCGCCCCCTAAACATGATTCCATTGCAAATTCCTAGTAGAGCTGCAGTCAGGCCTGTTTGCTAAAAGGATAACGCTGCTGCCTGCGCCTCTCCTCACTACATTCTCCCATGCCATTAACCCCTCTGCTTTATGCCATTAACCCCCTCACACAGCTCCCCCACTCATTGCCTCTCACATATGAATGCACCTCCATTGATGCAAGGCTATTGTGCTTAATGGCTATCTGGAGGCAAGAGGGATTATGGGGATTGTGATTCCCAGCCTCCCAACAACACATGCCTTTAACATTGGCCAGCCAGTTAGGGGGTGCCTCTGTTCTGTTGCTAACAGTATTGCAGGGTACATCATGGTCTTAGAACTGTCATAACTACCCTTTGTATTCTTTCACATTCACCCCTAATGCTGTGCACCCCACCATAGAGACAGCAGATCCCCCTGACAGATCTACCAACAGGTTTATTATTATATTATCAATGGTCTCTCCCAGGAATGTATCTTTTGCTTAGAGCCATGTCCCTAATTCCAGGATAAGCATCTCATACATTGAATTCCAGGGGGCCTGAGATCCCATCAGCTTCCCGTTCCCTGAGCAACATTACCCTACAGCAGTGATCCTTCCCTGGGAATAGAACAGCTCCTATCTATTCCTCATTAGTATCTAATAGCTTAGCCCTTGTACTCACTTAATGCCCCAGTAATGAAGGCACATCAGCAGGGTCTCTTTGTTCCTATTCAGCCCCAGTCAGCTGCACAATTGGGAAAAGGTTCCTTCTATAAAGCACAAAAATTAATGATCCAACCGTGATACCTCCCCATACCAAACTCTCTGTGCCTGTCAGCCCTTAATTGACAGCCTCGTGCACACTTTTTCATTACCATTCCAACCCGTAAAATCATCTGAGTACTATCCTTGTACTTTATACAGTCCTTCACACATATCATTCCTGCCATCCTCAACCATCCATATACTATTGATGTACTTTATACCATACTGCACACTGTAGTACCATCTCTACCCTCTAAACTGAGTACCATTCCCATCCTCTGAACCACTATACCTGTACTCTCAACTAGCTGAGTACCATCCCTGCCATCTGAACCACGAGTACTATCTCTGTACTTTATACCATTTGTGTACAATGCACATCTGAGTACTATACCTACTCTACCCTACCCCAAACCTTTTGACCTGTGAGTCATATGTAAAAACAGTTGGGGAGCAACACAAGCATGGTTATGGGTTATTTGATTGCCCCTATGTGGACTGGCAGCCTACAGGTTCTGTTTTACAGGAAATCTGTTTTTTATGCTAACAAAATGTGCCTCCAAACCTGGAATTACATCATGTCCTACAATCACCATCATGTCCTACAATCACCATCATGTCCTACAATCATGTCCTACAATCATCATCATGTCCTTCTTTCATAATCATGTCCTACAATCACCATTATTTCCTACAATCATAATCACATCCTACTGGCTTCATCATGTCCTACAATCACCATCATGTCCTACAATCACCATCATGTTCTACAATCACCATCATGTCCTACAATCACCATCATGTTCTACAATCACCATCATGTCCTACAATCATCATGATGTCCTACTGTCATCATAATGTCCTACAATCACCATCATGTCCTTCTGTCATCATGATGTCCTAATGTCATCATAATGTCCTACAATCACCATCATGTCCTACAATCATCATGATGTCCTAATGTCATCATAATGTCCTACAATCACCATCATGTCCTACTGTCATCATCATGTCCTACAATCACCATCATGTCCTACTGTCATCATCATGTCCTACAATCATCATCATGTCCTACAATCATCATCATGTCCTACAATCACCATCATGTCCTACTGTCATCATCATGTCCTACAATCACCATCATGTCCTACAATCATCATCATGTCCTACAATCACCATAATGTCCTACCATCACCATCATGTCCTACAATCACCATCATGTCCTACAATCACCATCATGTAATACTGTCATCATAATGTCCTACAATCGCCATCATGTCCTACTGTCATCATGATGTCCTACTGTCATCATAATGTCCTACAATCACCATAATGTCCTACAATCACCATCATGTCCTACTGGCATCATCATGTCCTACAATCACCATCATGTCCTACTGTCATCATCATGTCCTACAATCACCATCATGTCCTACAATCATCATCATGTCCTACTGTCATCATCATGTCCTACTGTCATCATCATGTCCTACAATCACCATCATGTCCTACAATCATCATCATGTCCTACTGTCATCATCATGTCCTACAATCACCATCATGTCCTACAATCATCATATCCTACAATCATCATCACGTCCTACTGGCATCATCATGTCCTACAATCACCATAATGTCCTACAATCACCATCATGTCCTACAATCACCATTATGTACTACTGTCATCATCATGTCCTACAATCACCATCATGTCCTACAGTCACCATCATGTCCTACAATCATCATCATGTCCTACTGTCACCCCTTGGGCCACTTGTCTCCATCTTTTCTTCTGTCTCCACCTTGTCCTACATTTATCATCTTGTTCTACAGTCACCACTTTGTCCACTGTCTCCAGCTTGTCCTACAATTGCCAAAAAAAAACAAAAAAATTTTTTGCGTATTTACATACCACCAATTCGTCATGAGTATACCAAGTCAAACAAGTGAGCAGACACCCTTGCCAGAAATGAGAATCACCTTGACCAGGGGCGTAACTATAGAGGAAGCAGACCCTGCGGTTGCAGGGGGGCCCAGGAGTGTAGGGGGCCCAGTGAGACCCTAATTAATGAGCAATTTTAATATATCTTGGTAAAACAGGCCAACTTATACATTTTTTGGGCCCTAAATTGAATTTGCTATGGGGCCCAGTAACAACTAGTTACGCCACTGACCTCGACGTTTTGGCGAAAAGTCTTTATCAAGGGCAATTCCTCTTGATAAAGGCTTTTCGCCATTACGAATTGGTGGTATGTAAATTATCAAAAAAAAAAAAAGTGAATATTCTTGATTCAGACTGATTGTATGAAGTCATGTTGTGGATGCATTTATATTACATAAAGAAAGCTTTTTAAGAATACCACTGTGTGAATATGGTAATGATTACTTTTTGAGTGTGCACGCCCTATATATCTACATTAGCATATTTGTGGCCACCTTTTGGGAGTGATCTGGGGCTATGTTGCACCTCTTTTGAAAAAAAAAAATTCTGATTGGAGTGCCCTCCGCCATTGCTGTTTATATATTGAATTCTGTATTGAGCAGGGGGAACAAGGCAGTCCCAAATTAATACCATGGACATTAGTCCATCTAAGGGTAGGACTTCACAGACTATTTCTGCGCAATCAGACGCGCTGCGCAAAAATGCAGGCATCACGCCGGATGTGACAGAAATAAAGTAAGTGAATGCATTGTTGGATGGTGTCACAGCGTTGATCCAACGCAACATGATGCAGCGTCATCCGACATTTCCATTAATTACCTTATTTCTGTCGCATCTGACGTGACGCCTGTGTTTTTGTGCAGCGTGTCGGATCACGCGGAAATCATCCGTGAAGTCCTACCCTTATTCTTTGCAGGGTTCCACCATGTTGCGTAATCCATAAGAAAGCTTAGAAGCAATGATACCGGCAAGAACCCCTTTCCTTTGCCAATAAAAGATTAGAAATAATTACCTAATTTTCTCAGTTTTTAAAAAAATATCACTTGTTCACTGTATGTTATTCTGTATGAATCTCTGGTTCTGCTGCATGGTACTTAGTATTACTCTGGTTCTACTGAATGGTACTCAGTATTAGTCTGGTTCTGCTACATGGTACTCAGTATTAGTCTGGTTGTGCTACATGGTACTCAGTATTAGTCTGGTTGTGCTACATGGTACTCAGTATTAGTCTGGTTCTGCTGCATGGTACTCAGTATTAGTCTGGTTCTGCTGCATGGTACTCAGTATTACTCTGGATCTGCTACATGGTACTCAGTATTAGTCTCTGGTTCTGCTGCATGGTACTCAGTATTACTCTGGTTCTACTGAATGGTACTCAGTATTAGTCTGGTTCTGCTACATGGTACTCAGTATTAGTCTGGTTGTGCTGCACATGATTGAGTACAAGTGTTATACCAACTCAGGCAGTGGTTAAACATCTAGAGCAATTGATTCCTATTATGTTGTGCCGGTACTTTAGCAGCTGGAGTCCATAGAGAATTAGCCCCATGTGATTAGCCGCCATGTTTCTGTCCATGAGAGTTACCCCCGGGGGGAGGTTATAGGACTCACTAAATGACCCAGGGCAATAAGGGACTTTCTTTGTAAAGATTTCAGGTTTAGCAGAGAGAAATAAGGGGATTGAGTTAATTATTAGGGAGCAGTAATTAAATCACGCTCAGAAGAAGTGAATAGAAGTCAATAGAGCAGGACGGTGTTAGACATAGTGGCCCCCCAGGAGCTGAGTCCTGGGATCTCAGTGTGACAGGAATGACCAATCAGCAGGGGGAGATAAACATTAGGATTGTCCATTGGTTAAACACAAAGGGCCCCAGGATGGCAGAGCTCAGGCCCCGGGAGACAAAGTCCTCAGGCCTCATCCCTTTATTCTCTGCCCCTGGCCGGACCTTCCATTAGGGTTGCAACCTTTTCTGGAAAAAAATACCGGCCTTCCTATATATTTATCTTTATTCCCTATTAATAACATTGGGATCACTGACCTTCCTATATATTTATCTTTATTCCCTATTAATAACATTGGGATCACTGACCTTCCTATATATTTATCTTTATTCCCTATTAATAACATTGGGATCACTGACCTTCCTATATATTTATCTTTATTCCCTATTAATAACATTGGGATCAGCCATCATTTTTAGCAGCCAGGTCAGTAAAATACCGGCCAGGTGACAACCCTACTGGCACCAAACACCCCCCCCCCAAGCTCAAACAGAAAGTCTCCCAATTCACCCCATGTGGCCCCAGAGCAAAAAAACATTATTTGTAAGGGCAACTAAACCATTTGCTTTGGATGAGATAAGTATTTTTGTACTGAGTCGGAAGCATTGTTAGTGCATGGGCCCCCTGCTGCTTAAAGGAACAGACATAAGCCCCCCTGAACCCCAGTTCCCCTGTGTAAGGACGACACATGGCCCATGGACTGGGTTATTGAGTAAAACCCAGATATGACCCTCCCCAAGGCATAATACCTGCATGAAATGAGAGCAGAGCCTGTAGCCCAGCACATAGTCACACAGTTGATCACTCCAGTCTCACTCCAGTCTCACTCCAGTCTCATTCCAGTCTCACTCCAGTCTCTGAAGGCAACATTGGCACAGCAAGGTTTTTTTTATATTTTGGGGAATTCTACTGCTTCATTTTACATTTTACACAGACCGTATGACTCTGTATTGCTCTGTATGACTCTGTATTGCTCTGTGTGTCTCTGTATTGCTCTGTATGACTCTGTATTGCTCTGTATGACTCTGTATTGCTCTGCACGACTCTGTATTGCTCTGTATGACTCTGTATTGCTCTGTGTGACTCTGTATTGCTCTGTATGACTCTGTATTGCTCTGTATGACTCTGTATTGCTCTGTATGACTCTGTATTGCTCTGCACGACTCTGTATTGCTCTGTATGACTCTGTATTGCTCTGTGTGACTCTGTATTGCTCTGTATGACTCTGTATTGCTCTGTATGACTATGTATTGCTCTGTATGACTCTGTATGACTCTGTATGACTCTGTATTGCTCTGTGTGACTCTGTATTGCTCTGTATGACTCTGTATTGCTCTGTGTGACTCTGTATTGCTCTGTATGACTCTGTATTGCTCTGTGTGACTCTGTATTGCTCTGTATGACTCTGTATTGCTCTGTGTGACTCTGTATTGCTCTGTATGACTCTGTATTGCTCTGTATGACTATGTATTGCTCTGTATGACTATGTATTGCTCTGTATGACTCTGTATGACTCTGTATTGCTCTGTGTGACTCTGTATTGCTCTGTGTGACTCTGTATTGCTCTGTATGACTCTGTATTGCTCTGTATGACTATGTATTGCTCTGTATGACTCTGTATGACTCTGTATGACTCTGTATTGCTCTGTGTGACTCTGTATTGC